>NC_056725.1:1230945501-1231008780 GCF_019279795.1 Protopterus annectens
TAAGGATACATATGTATGTATGTGTATGTATATATATATTTATATATATATATATATATATATATATATATATATATATATAAAATAATTATTTATCATCATCACCATATAGCATATTGTGGCAAATCTCACTAGATAAAGTGCTCAAATGAATATTAATATTGTAAATAGCATAGTTTTCTCTGCTTAGAATGTACAAGTAGAATCATTACTGTAAATAAGAAGTGTTTCCTTAAAAACAGAGAGGAACCTTTCCACTATTAGCCAGAGAAGTGTTGCTATTTTTCAAAAGTAGGAATGCTGTTTTAACAGCAGAGAAAAACTTTGTTGTGTTAGCTAATGAAGGTTTATTAATGAAACAGTTAATGTATAAAATAGGGACTGAGGCACATCTGTACAGAATGCTTTTTGTACTTCTTGGAGGGAAATTTGATGTTTGCTGCAATAGCTGTAGGAAAAAAAAACAGCAGAGTGAATAAAATGTGGAAGAAATCACCAGGAAGAACCTAGGGATTATAGGGATTGTCCCTGTTATAGAAATCCAGAAGAGAAACAGAGAGCCAGAAAGAGACTGTATGCCAGTTGTATTGGGACCATATTGAAGGTACTTGCTGTGAACTTTTGTTAAGTTATATGTTTTTTTGCAAATAACCTACAGCTTTATGTTTTGTGCAGTAAAATATATTGCTTTTCTAAGCTGTTAATATTCCGCATTGGTGTATTGCAGTGGACATAGCACACTTTTCCACATCAAAGCCATATTAATGCATTTTTCACTGCCTACCAGAAACCTATTTGTTTTGAATATATATTTTTCCCCACTATGAGAAAGCAGAAATGCTGGAGCTATGCTTTGTCATAATGTCAGCGAGAGTCTCGTGGTGCATGCTAAGAAAGTTTTTTTTGAGTGCACTTGTGTGTTAATCCATTTACCAGGTTGATGACTGTAGACCAGTTACTAGACTATTACTGTAATAGGGAAAGGGATGGTGGTAGTGTCTAAATTGATGGCTACACCAAGTAAAGTTCAACCACTAAGACAACTGCAGAGGGAGGAGGACCCAGAGGCATATTTTGTTGCATTTGAATAGTATGCCCACAAGGAAGGATAAGACCATGCCAACTAGGCTAAAATCCTGTGATTAGATAACCTCTGAAAACCTTCTTTTACATAGAAGGGACTGAGGTTCAGGACTATGAAAAGATTAAAATGATGATACTTGCCAGACCTACTGTTACTTCAGTGACACAGGCTCAAAAGTTTTGTAGCAGGACTTAAAGCATGTAACTGGTATATGGTTAGATCCTGAGGATCGACATGATAAAAATGAAATGGCAGTGATATTAGCTACATTCCAAATTTAAGAAATCTTAACTTATTGCTTTAAGAAAGTGAGTGTGTCAAACTGACCATCTGGATGGTGAAAGTTTTATTGTATAAGCAGAAAGAGTGTTAAACCATGAAACTATGCATACAACTGAGCAGTCTAGACCTAGAGTAAAATCTGAGTTAAACGTTTGTAACAAACAAAAAGTATCAACTGCGTACATAATTTGTTTTAAATGCCTGGGGGAAAAGTCATATAACTAGATTCCGTACTCGTTATGCTACCAATGATGTTACTACATCTGTGGAATGTGATTAATTATTTTCTGCAACAGTGGAATCTGCGTTCTGTTACTGTACTACTACAGAGTTAATTAAATATGATGCCCTAATTAATGGTAGAGAGCTGCAACAACTGCTTGATTCAAAAAGCATGCTTACACAGATAAAGGAGCAGACTGTGTGTAAAAAGAAAACCCTTCCAAGCAGTTGGTCAAAGCAGTATGCATTCAGGCAAATAAAAACATTATCCCATTACTTAGCTAGAAATACAAACTTTATTTTGGTAGCTCACCTGTTGTCATAGCACCCCAGTAAGATCATGTCATAATAACAAGGAAAGATGGTCCCCTTTTTAAAGATTTGTGGAGGCAGTGGGAAGAAGTTAATCCTTTTGATAAACTTCCTCATCAGTGTCAGAAGATCCAGCAAGTGAGCAAGCCTACAAATATATGTCTGACTGCCTTTGGAAAATAGGACAGGAGCAACCACAAGCACATTCATTAGCGTGTATGAATCCAACAATGATCACAGCATACTGTTAGAAAGCCCTAGAGTTACACAAATTTGGCTAAGGATACATTGAAAATATATATATACCATTTAAAGAGATGTTCAGCATACACTTATGATAGAACACCCTGCAATAATAAAACCAGTAGAAGGAGGGAGATGCACAATAAAACATTGCAGCCTGAAAGCATTGCAGAGTAGGGAGAAGGGATTTCACTACAGCATGAAAATACTGCAAAACAAACACTAGAAGTGATTAGCAGAACTGAAGTGAAGGGATTACTCGCTGAAACACTGTATTCTAAGGGAAACAAATTAGGAAGCATTTCTATCAAGCTGGGAAAGCCTCAAACAGGAAGAATTCTAAGCAGCAGGAGAGTGCTGATGAGGAAAACTTATATCAGTAAGAAAGATTTCTCTATAGTAATTAAAGAGGAAGAAGAAAATAGAGTACTTGGGCAGAGTTTTAAATCCACATCTGTAAATGCAAGAAAGAAAAATCAAATAAGAAATGACTCAGACAATAAGAATCTATGAGTAAGAGAAAAAAGCAAAATCTAAAATAAAATGTGTTCTGGTGTACCCTTTTTATAGGGAAAGCAACCTAGAGAAGAAAAAGAAATAAAGTGAGAGGGTAGTTTTCAATCACCATGAGATATAGGAGAATGTAACAGAAAGGAGAAAAAAGATTGTAGTTTATACTTTGAGTCAAGGTAACCATGAACAGAGCCTCAATTATTAAGAAAAAAAATGGTGGCGCCCTGTGTGGCAGTGGCTGCTTCAGATCCCTAAAGAAAAGTGCACTATTTGTCTTATTTTTTTGTCAGAAACAACGGAAAAAAAAACAGATTTAAGGGCAAGAAATGAAGGTATGATAAATTACAATGCTGAGAGTCATCTGGAAATCTGATCTTATATCTCACTGTGCTACATGCTTGAAGAACTGCTAATAGAGAGGCCTGTAAACTCAAACGTACTCAAGGAACTCTTGCAGCTTGGAATCTTACTGGAACATGGTAAAAAATGTAGAAACCTGTCAAACCTGTCTAGCCAGTTGACAATTGGACATGGGAAGCATACTAAAAGGAAAAGATGTGAAAGATCAAGAAACAGAGGCTCTAGAAAAGGAATGGATCCGCATAGCTATTCTCTGTCTCATACCACCTACCAAGAGGCAATCTCTGCTTGACTTACAAAGCCATGTCTGACCCAGCTCTGTTAGAAATGGTACATCTAAAGAAATCCCAGTCCCTCCACACCACACGCTTCAGAGACCTCAACCTCACTACCACAATCAACAGAACATGCTGGAGGGACAGGTTCATATCCCAGAGACTGCCCATGCTCTGGAATAGACTTCCCATACATGTCAAGCAGAGCACCTCACTAGCCCTCTTCAAGAGAAATCTTGATGAGTGGATGAGAAATAGAAAGTTTACCCCAGGGATCACTCCAGTGACTCTACTTGATAAAGGCACTGGGAACTAACAACAGGCAGCACAATGCCAGGGCACTTCTATGGGCTAGGCTTGTAAAGGCCCCAGGGCCATTAGCCTAGTACACACCTATGAACCTATAGGCCTGAACTTCCTTTCCATGCTGCTGACAAATGTATGCTCACTGGAGAGCAAGATGGACTACTTAAGGATGGATCTTTCCACACAATCTAAGGTGAGAAATATCTGTTTACTTGTGTTCACTGAAACTTGGCTGAACTCCAATAAAAATTATAGTACAATATATGTGGAGGGGATGTCATTATTTCGTGCTGACAGAAATCAGTCTCTCTGTGATAAATCTCATGGAGGGGATGTTTGTGTGTATATCAACAACAGCTGGTGAACAAACTGAAATAATCACCTCTCACTGCCCAGAGAACATTGAGTTCATGTCAATAAAATGCAGACGCTTTTACTTGCCTAGGGAATTCAATGGAGTGAACATAACAGCTGTTTACATCCCCCCAGTGCTAATACCAACATGGCATTGAATATTCTGCATTTGTCAATAAATAACCTCCAGAATAAGAACCATGAGTTTGCCCATATAATTGCAGGTGATTTCAATCAAGCTGACTTGAAATCCATATTACCCCATTACCATCAACATGTGAACTTTGCAACAGGAGGGGGAAACACTCTGGATAAAATGTACACAAATGTAAAACTGGCCTTAAAAGCAGTACCTTATCCACATCTGGGCAACTCATACCATCTGGCCATCATGCTGCTTCCTGCATACACACCACTGCTGAAAAGGGGCAAACCTACAACCAAACAAGTAAGGATATGGCCTGAGGGAGCAGTCTTGGCATCACAGGACTGCTTTGAATGTATGAACTGGTCATTGTTTAGAGATGCAGCTGTAAAGAACCACCATATTGACCTGGAGGAGTATACAGAATCTGTAATGGCCTATATTTCAAAATGTGTTGATGACGTAACAGTCATCAAATGTATTACCATGTGTGCTAATCAAAAACCCTGGCTATCTGGTGAAATATATGAGCTCCTAAAGGCACAAAATGGTGCATTTAAATCAAAAGACAAGGATGCCCTAAGAGAGGCCAGAGCAAATCTAAGTAGAGGTATAAAGGAGGCTAAGAGGACCTACGGGCATAAAATTCAGGGACACTTCTCTGACCAAAGGGAATCCAGACATCTATGACAAGGCATACAAGGCATACAAGCCATAACCAACTTCAGGCATGCATCCTCCCCATGTGATGACAACACCAAATGTTTGAACAAACTAAACACCTATTTCAGCAGATTTGATATGGACAACAACACTGTGCCAAATAAGTTCCTTGTTGAACAGGGTGAGGAAGTGCTATGTCTAAGAACATCTGATGCTCTGAAGACCCTGAGGTGAGTAAACCACCAAAAAAGCAGCTGATCCTGATAATATTAATGGAAAGGTTCTAAGAGACTGTGCTACCCAACTGTGTACTGTACTAACAGATATATTCAACACATCCCTGCAACTAGCCATTATACCCAGTTGCTTCAAAAATACGATAATAATTCCCTTACCCAAGAAATCCCAACTGACAAGCCTAAATGATTATCGGCCAGTTGTTCTTATATCAACAGTAATTGAGTGTTTTGAGCAGTTGATCAAGAACCATATCTCTTCAAGCCTACCTGCAACACTGGATACAGTTTGCTGAGAGATTTAACCTCTGCACGGCTGATGCAATAGCTATAGCACTTCATGAATCCCTGGCACATCTAGAGAACAAGAATTGCTATGTCAGAATGCTGCTCATCAATTTTAGTTCTGGCTTTAACACTGTCATCCCCCAGAATTTGATATTGAGGCTGATCCAGATGGGCATCAACACTCCCCTATGTAACTGGATACTGGAATTTCTCATCAACAGACCCCAGAAATTATGTGTGGGAAGTAACAGTTCAATTAATATTACATTGAGCACAGGTGTCCCTCAGGGCTGCATCCTGAATCCTCTGTTGTTCACCTTGTTGACACATGACTGCATGGCCAAGCATGAATCCAACAAAATCATCAAGTTCGTAGATGATACCACTGCTGTAGTTCTTATCAGAAATGGTGAGAAAACAGCCTACATGGATGAAGCGGAACATCTCATAGGCTGGTGTGACAGCAACAATCTAGCCTTAAATGTAAACAAGACCAAAGAATTAATAGTGGACTTCAGGACGACTCAGGAGATACTTCATCCTCTCGGAATTAAGGGGGTGGAAGTGGAAAGAGTCAAAAACAGGTTCCCAAGTTCCTGGAGGTGCACATCTCAGATGACCTATCCTGGTTGACTGATATTAGCTACACAGCGAAGAAGGCACAACAACGTCTGCACTTTCTACACAAACTGAGGAAGGCAAACTTGTTTCAGTCCATCCTCAAAGCCTTCCATAGGGGGACCACTGACAGCATCCTCTCAAATAACATCATAGTTTGGTATGGTAACTGCAAAGCATCTGACCACAAGGCTCTCCTGAGGGTAGTGAGGATAGCAGAAAAGTCATTGGTTCTTTGCTCCCATCCATGGATGATTTGCATGAAACTTGGTGTGTGTGTGGGAAGGGCTAGGAAGATAATCGACAATCTCACTCACCCTGCCCATGGCATGTACTTCCACCTTTCCTTGGGCAGGTGGTATCACAACTTACACTGCAAAACATCTGGACTGAACAGGAGTTTCTTCCCTCTATCCATAAGGCTGCTGAACTTGAATGCCAGGCATGACAGCAAATAATCCAATCAATATGCCGCTTGCTGTGAAGTATCATCTATAGTAATCACTCTGGCAAATTGCTCCAGTAACTGGTACAGTTAACTTGATTTCTTATGCTTTTATTTCCCGAATGTGCAATAGTCAGGAGTGAGTCACCACTCCATACTTGTGCAATATGAACATCAGAATATATCAATATTCTAAGCAATCACAATGTGAAGTCACAGTTGTTACAATACCTACTAGTATAATATTGTCTAATGTCTTCCTGTCCAGTTGTGGTAATTTATTGTGTTGTTAATGTTTTAATTATTACTGTGTGTGCATTAGTCCTACTGTCACTCAAACTTTGTATTCATTGTTATGTCTTGCACTGGGAGCAAAGCAACGCAATTTCATTCAACTTCCACTGCTGTGTATATCTGATCAACAATAAAGTTTACTTTGACTTTTGATTTGACTCATTATAGCAAGAGTTCTAAGCAAAAGGAAAAGAGTCATCCATATCATGTTCATAAAGAAAGGGAACAAGAAAATTAAATGAGGCAGAGATAGCAAGTGACATTAACGAATATTGATATGAGTTGTCTTTTCTAGAAAAAGTGTTGGACATTTGTTAGGCATTAGGACCTCAGCACCTCTGTTGTATGAAAGGAGATCATTCATTTTATGCATCCCTTACTCTATTTATACACTGTTTTCACAATGGTCATTTTATTCTATGTAAATACTTAAATTTATGAAATGTTTATGTACTGCTGTTTTTTGTGCAATTTATAATTTTATATGTATTATTGCCAGGTTGCATTTTTGTGTCATCAATACTTGTTACTGTGAGCAATACTGAATTTTGTTGCCATTTCTACTTATTATTGTGGAGCTTTTCTCCCCGTGCCTCCACTAAAATTGGGTTAGCATGGCCCAGTGGACTTTACAGATAAACAAATGTCATTAAATAAAAATAAATAAATAAATATTTACCTCATGACAGACTGACCCAGAAGGAATCTCAGAGTTGGATGACCTCCATGTAAGCTTTAAAAAGGTTCAATGGGAAAACGACACTTTGAGCAGAGCAAGAGAAATATAGCAAACGTTCTAGGTGAAGAAGCTGAACTAGATGTTCTTGTTTCTTACACACACTTTGAATAACAATGTGACTAATTGTACAACAAACACACTTTACAGGACTCTCATCAGAGGGGACTCCATTGTAAGGTATACTGATGCCCCTGGACTTTGTAAACAGAAACACTCTTCACCAAACAATGACTATGCTAACTAGAGAATCCAACATACTGGACGTCATGCTCACAAATATGGCAGAATGCTGCCCCCCCCCCCCCCCCCAATGCCAGTCTTCCCTGGTAAGGTCTGACCATAAAGCTGTCTCTTTAGAAATCAAAATCAACTCCATAACCCCATTAAAACCACTAACAGTAAGGAACTATTCCAAGGCAAATTATCTTTTATTAAATGACGGTTTGTCAAAATTCAGTGCTCCTCCAAACCTCGAGAACACATCAGCCTATGCTGAATTGTTATCAGAAACTCTGTACAACCATGTCAGTGGCTGCACAGAGGTTGCCCTACCTACCAGATGTAAGCCCAGGACTAACCCTAGAAACATACTGTCCTGGTGGCATCCCAAATTAAACAGTATATACACAAAAAGGAAAAAAAAATATGACAAAAATGAGGAAGGGCAATGCCCATAAAAATAAAAACTCTTGCACCAAACTAAATAGGCAACTAAGAGGGCTAATTAGGACAAGCAAAGTCAACTTTAACATAGCCTCCCAGGTGAAAGATAACCATAAGGCCTTCTATAGCTATGTCAGAAACCTCAAGGGCAGCACACAGTAATGCGCTGAACTGGTGGTTAATGGTACCACATTCACCAAGCCTGGCAACATAGCAAACCTGTTAGTGGACAAATTCCTTTTCAACTTTATCCCCCTCTCACACTAAACCATTACCCAAAAAATATCCTCAAACACAACCCCATCAACTATATCTAGAGAACATGTACTGGCTGACCTCTATAAACCAAGAACATGGCCTCATTAAGCCCTGATAACATCCCAGGATGCCTCCTAAACAGTCTAAAATATGGCTTATCAGGAACCATGGAGTCATTATTTAACTATAGTCTTAAAACATGTTTTGTGCCACATGAATGGAGAACTGCAATAGTCACCCCCCTTCATAAAGGACCTTCAACAGATCCCAGAAACTATAGACCCATTAGTCTGACTAGTTTTATTTCCAAAGCCATGGACAGAATTATCATGGAAATTATCAACAAGGACATAAGAGACCTCTAGACACTGGATCCATACCAGTTTGGCTTTATCAAAGGATGGTCATGGTTACTGAATCTGGTGGAATTATTTGAAAAGGTCACTAAGACAATGGATATGGGGAAAACAGTGCATATTGCTTACCTAGGTCTGACTAAAGCATTTGATATAATATATCAGGCACTGTCAACAAACTTATGGAACTAGGCATAAACCTCTTTATAACATGGTGGATAGCTATCTGGCTCACTGATAGGATCATGTGGTTAGAATCACTGAGGCCACCTCCACAATGAGGCCCATCACCAGTACAGTCCCCCCAGGGCTCTTTGCTAAGCCCACTTCTCTTTGGCATCTACTTCTCAGATGTCAAAGCCAATGTCAAAGGCCTCTGGTTAACCAAGTTTGCATATGATTGCAAATTGGGAGCAGTCAATTAACCCCTCCAAGATGAGAACACCCTTCAGGAATATCTAATGCTGACAAACACTTGATGCCAAAGCCATGGCTTAAAATGTAATACCAAGAAATGCATTATAGTACCTTTTGGGAAATCTGCCACCCTAGGTAACTATGTCATCAATAAAACTCCTCTAAAGGTCGATTCACTAGTCAAGGATCTGGGAACTCTTGTGGATAGTAACCTAGCCTTCGACTAAAATGTGTACAATTATTAATTAATATTCTTCTATGTTGCTCAACTTATGAGAAAGGGCATGGCATCTAGGTCCAGAGAGGTCATCATACCACTGTACTTGGCCCTCATCTGACCCATCATAGAGTATAATGCCCCCTTTGATATGTACCTGACCAGACACATGCAGCAACTGGAATGTCTACAGAGGTTCCTTACTAAAAGAATACAGTGAGTAAACACAATGTCCTATGCTGATTGCCTCAAAGCTCTGTCTCTTTACTCAGTACCATACAGACTTCTGAGAGATGATCTTTGCCTGGCATGCAAAGCATACATGGGCCCTGTTTTGATAAACTTTCTGTAAAAACCACAAAACAAACAGTATCATAACTACTAGATAAAAAAATGCCTACATTTTGCTTGCATCTTAAACAGGACATCTTGGAGAGACAGATATGCTTCTCAGACAATTTCCATTCTCTGGATCAGGCTCCCCATCCATGTGAAGCAGAATTCCTCCCTATGCCTATTTAAGCGCAACTTGGACCAGTGGGTGGGTAACCAGAAATTCACCCCTGGGCTTGTGGCTATGCCTGTGATGGACAGAGGCAGTCAGTAAATCATCTCTATATAAATCAAATTTGTGGGTCACATTTGGGTTGTACGGCTAGGCTTATAAGGACCCTAGCTGTCATTAGCCTAGTATACACATATGAACTTTAAAATAGGAACACTGCTTTAACAGCAAAGAGAAATTTTGCTGTATTAGCTAGAACAGGTCGGATTAATGAAGCAATTAATGCTGTATAAAATAAGAATGAAGTAAGCCCACACAGAGTGTTATTTGCTGTTCTTGGATGGGAGTTTGATGTCCATAGCAGTGTCTCTGGAACAAAGACATGAGAGTGAATGAAAACCTGGAAGAAGACCAGGAAGCTGGAGATTTTTCCTGTTATAGCAATTCAGAAGACAGCAAATGAAAGAGACTATATTGCAATTGTATGGGACTGTTTGAAAGTACTTGTGATCTTTTGCTAAGCCATAAGGCTTTTGTTTTGGAAACAGCCTGCATCTTTATCTTTTGTATTATAAATTGCATTGGTTTCCTAAGACTGGTGCTCACTGTAGCTGACACACACACTTTTTGAGATTTAATTTTCACACACATACACACACACACCTGGGAAAGGCTGGAACAGATTACCTGCTATAACAACTTTGCCCAGACTATATGGTAGTTTCACTGCCACTAATCAGTTACTATAAGGCTCTTAAAAATGTATCCAATTATACTGAGTGAAATTAATATTAATACAAATAGTAATGTTGACCAAACAGCCAGGATTTCAGGAGTGACCAGAGTTATCACCTAGAAAATAAGCAAATACTCTCAAAACTTAAATATTTTTTCTAAAAGGACCAGCCACGATGAAAAGTTTAAATAAATTTAGTAATAAATAATAAAAGAACATGAAAATACTAAATATCTATTTACAGTAAACACTAGAGTGTCAGTCACAGGAAATATTAAAAATAACATCAATTGAAAGTTTCACACAGTTATAGAAAAACAGTATTTAGCTAGTCTCACTATCTATTCCTGATTGACTAAAAGAACTGCTGTTCCTACTTACTGAATAAATCAAGGCAAGATGGGTGAGTGGCCCTTGTTGTCAGACCCAAGACAGAATACACAATGCTCCTGAGACATCAGCCTCCTCTAATATTAAAACATTATTTCTGTACAGAATTATATCACATACATCTGGTCATCTGACTCAGTTTCCTGCACTATCCCACATCACTAGAACCTGCCAAGGTTTTAGCACCTACATATCAATAATACACACACAAGAGCATCTGGAAGACATAAAACAATAAAACCATTCTACTCTTCCTACAGGAGCTACAAACTATTCTCTAGTACAGATAGTGCATCTCTGGCTCCCTTCAAAACTGTGGGATAGCATCTTTATGGCTTAACCCATAAAGTAATTTAATTTCAAGAATATTTTTTTTCAAAGTAAAGTGGATTAACCTCTCATCTTCCAGAATATACTATTACAATGTATACATTTAAGCAATTATAATAATGCATGTACATCTATTTTATGTCCAGCAGGAGATACTGTTGATACATTTTACCACAAGCAACTTTACAAATACATTTTTAAACACAAGCATCTGTACAAATCAGTTTGATACATAAATGGCATATAATTCTTTACAAAATTCCAGCTAGCTGTGCAGGCATATGTTATACAGCCACTGCCCTACTTTTCCTGGTATGGCTGGTAGTACCTCCTATCATCACAGGTATCACAGAATTTTTAAAGGTCAAATAAGTATATTCATCCTGGCTAATCAATCCCTGTGTGACCATATCATATAATGTTAAGCAAATCCTTTGGTAAGCAGTATGCATTTCATTTTTCGAAGCCTGGCTTAGTATTGACTAGAATGTTATACATTCTGCCTGTATAATCATTTCTATTCATAACTGCAACTCCTCCCCTCTTGTCTGGCTTCATTAATCATATATCCAAGGCTTTTAAATGTTTCAAATTCTTCCGTATATAAGTTAAAACCTCTTCTATTCAAATTCATACAGATTGTGTATTATAACTCAGTCTCAAAAATGCTTTCAAATGCTTGTAACATAGGATGGAAGAGTGAGTTACAAATACTAGGTAGTTTCAAAATATTAATTGATTCACTGATATTCCCAGACATCAATCTAAGGTTAAGCTTCTTTGTGAACTGTTTCAAATCCATTAGAACATCTACAATATTACCCTTCCTACTCATAACTCATAACAAATGGAAATCCTCTGGATAGAAGTTTGGTTCTATATTAGAACATCGAATATTTAACAGTTCGAATCACTAAAGGTCAGCCTTTAGTGATCGAACTGTTAAAACATCGAATGTTCCGAAAAAAAAATAAAAACAACAACAAAAAAAAAACTGAACGGAGTAGGCAGGGGGGGCAAGCCCCCTGCACCCCCCACACCCCCACTACTTAAATATACCAACTCCGAGACCACACTACATTGAAGTAAATGGAAATCTCCCCTTACGGAGATTTCCGTTTACTTGTTCGATGTTCAGCAGTTTCGCTATTCTCATGTTGACAATGTCAGATTCGACATTGTCGGCTTTCGAGAATTTAATATAGACCCTAAAAGTTCAGCATGGGACTGTGTAATGTTAAAAGAGCTAAAATTAAAAACTTTAAAGTCACCTGCAAAATTTGAAATAACAGTACATAGTCCTAAATTCATTGAATCATTCAAGTCACTATTTAATTCCTCCATATTTGTTGTTGTTGTTCTGTGGGGTATACTTCCATCCCCTTGTAGAATGATGCATTGGATAAGGTCTCTTTGGCCACGGTTCCCTCTCTGCCTGTTGTCTGTCCCTCAATCTCTCAGATCAGTGGAGAGGTGGATAGTCCAAAGGAACCTCCTAGGGGCCAGACAGTTCCTGCTGTGGATCATTACTTCCATTCTGTCCATCCAGGAGTACTTCACTACACCAAGGGTTATGGTGGGCAAAATTCTTTTCCCCACACTCGGGATGCTAATGGTTGTGGATAAGCTTTATTGTTGTTATAGTCCAGCCTATCCCTTTCAAGCTTATTTTGCTTTCTCTCCATCTTAGAGATTTGCATGTTGATATTATGAAAAATGCAGGAATTTTGAATCTTGAATTGTTCATAGGAGCAGTCCTCCATAAAAGATTTGTCAAGTAGACTGATCTCCTTACTTAGCTCTTCTATATGTCTACTATTATGGTTGACCAAAAGCTCCATTAATTCACAACCATGCTGGTCAAATAACTGGAGCAAATCCTTATATAACACAGAGTTCTGGATAGGTCCTGTAGGGTATTCCCATACCCTAAGTCCTTTTGGTACTCTGTTAGTCTTTACAGATGTAACAGGTACCCATTTTCCAGTTGCAGTTTGCAAACCTTTAAAGGTTTATATTTGAATTCATCAAGCCATTCAACTAAATTATCATTACCTCTAGAAACATAGCGTCCAGAATCCATCCTTCTATAAAGCCATTCATTAATATCTGGTGCCATTTGGTTCTCCAAAAGGTTGACACCATTAACCATATCATAAGGTAACGTGGTTGTTAGAAGAATCAGGTACTCCTCTTGTCCTTGTAGAATTAAATACTGGGCTGCCAGTGGTGTCTCCAAGTTTCTATCCCGTATGTTAGAAAAAGGGATAGAATCCTGGCTGTGTGTCAGTTGCTGAACTAACAGGGTTAAAACCCACTAACTGTTGTAAGACTTTCAATTCTGATTCAGAGAATAATGGTTGAGAATTTGAGCCTCCAGCTGCTATTCCACCCATGAAGAAATTAACTAGTAAAATAGACTAAAAGTACGAACAAATTTAGTGAAAAAACAAAAACATGGAGGACTGCCGAAACCACGAACTTCAACCTGTTATATTTATTGAAACAAAACCATAAAATTCACAGATAAAATGCACAAGTGCTTTTATCTTATTTGCAATTTAAAGACTTTTTCAAATGCAACAAATTAACCTTCCACGAGTCTTCCACAGTTTTTTCTGCACTTCCAATATTGTCTAAAGCCTAGAGAATCACAACTCATCAAAACATAGATATGGGCTTTATCAAGGATCCTGTAAGGGGACAGGTGCATATTTCAATGCTCTTTTCCATTCAATGGATTGTGTTTCGATACATTTTAGATGATGTTTCATGTGCTGACAAAAACCCATTCAGCAATAGTTAGAGCAAGTGTATGTGTGTGTGTGTGTGTGTGTGTGTGTGTGTATATATATATATATATATATATATATATATATATATAAATATAATATATACAGAGGTAAAGGGAGTGAGAGAGACAGTGAAAGATATGCAGAGACACATATACATCACTTCTGTAACTCAGCAAAACTTTTGAGCTCAGTAGCCTAAAACTAAATTCATTGCATCAGAGAAGTCCATATTTCTCCAAATGATCCACAGGTGGAATATTAATCTGGAGGTTGAAGAATTCTCTCCTTTAATGAGACAGTGAAACTTTCTCAAAAGTTTGGAAAAATGCTGTTTTGACAAATAGGCTATTGCAAATGTAGTGTTGCTGTATTAATCTGTAATCCATGCACACACTGTACTTTTAGTTTGTGACAACATGATGTTACATTGACACTAAATGTAGTATAGTGTGCATTTTATCAAGTATGGCTTCAGCTTATTTCTGTAATGAATGTTATATCCTTCGACTTCTCTGAAAATGAACTGTGACCTCTGCTGGCCAGCCCAGATACAGAAAAAAACATATGAATAAAAGAAGATCATAGTAACATGAGTGTATATCTCAGCATTCTGCCTATGAAGTAACTGTTGCTAAATAATGGTTTGGATTATCTGACAAGTTTTCTTAGTTCTAAATTAACTTCATTTTAAACACATTAAGTTCTAACCAGCAGTACACAAATGATGCTTTAAGCACATCCATTCTGGCAAGAAAAAATTCAGATCAGATGATGTTTCAAGGCACATCACTTCTGGACAGGAATGTACATTAAAAGTGTTAAATCATACAGTTTTTGCCAAGAATGTACATTTTGATGTTCCTTTAAGTGCATGAGCTCTGGCCAGAACTGCACCTATTAGATGCTGTAACTAAGAATGAATAGGGCTACAGGACACTCAGGTTAATGTTTCCAGCTTGACTGCAGATTACTTTAATTCTGCATTCGGTTTTAATAGTCTGTGAGCTGCCTGCTTGGCTTTTTATAAACACTGTTGCATATCTGTGTAGTATTCAAATTAAAGGTGAAGTACAGGCAAGAACAATTGTTCAGATTTTGATTAAAGTAATGGGGAATGAGCCTCATACCTCTCATCTGTCCAGATTTTTGCAGAATGCCCAGATTTCTGCCTCATATTTTTGATTTGTTCCTCAAAAATGTGTGGTTTTCTGGCAAATCATTGAGGATTGAAGTCACTAAATAATGAAATTCATTTTAGTTTCAGACTTCATATCCCACAGAAAAATAGATGCTAAAAATTCCTGTCATTATAGCAACTTTTTAAGTTTCTAAGAGTACTATTTAAAATCTGTCCCTACTTTGGGCCTTTGCCCCCCCCCCCATTATTTTAGGCTTTGTCCAGATTTCTTGTGTTAAGAGACTGAGAGGTATGATGAGCCTACATGTGTTATCAAGAACAGTTATTTGAAATACATTTTAGAAAATAAAGCTGGCAACAAGAATCGTATAGAGAGAATGAACGGTGCTTTTAAATATGGCTTCTATAGTGTATACTCTAGTAACAGTGTAGATTTAAGAAGGATGGCTCAACATTGATTTTGCTACATATGAATAAACTAGTTATGCTATGAAACCCTGAGCCACTAGACACTAAGGAACTGCATCAAAAACACAAACTTCCAAAACACCAAAATAGTGAAAACTCAATCTGTAAGCATTTTTTGCATGGACAAGCCTCCTAGCACCCTGCGGATCATTTGTGGAGGGTATGGAAAGCACCTGCTGTCATTTTGCACCTGTAACTTGTAACTCAAGGATATGGTACTTGAGGAATTTAACTTGGTGGCCTGTAGAGCTGAAAAATTTATTTTAATGGTTAAAAAGGCAATTCTGAATATAGTGTTCATGTTGCTGTTTGCAGTGGTTGTGACAGCTTCTGCTTCTGTAAAAAGATGGCAAGATGACTGGATGGACATGAGTGTACTATTAAAACCAAAGGCAATAACAATGCTCTTTTAAAACATTCTGTGAGATGTGATGCATGCAACAAATTTCAGGTAGTTCTAGACCATCAGAGGGGAAGAAATCAATAGCCAGCTTAAGATGCAGCTCAATTAACCAGACCTCCTCTCTGTTTAGCATCCTTTGCCAGAGGTATAGAGTGTTTCTACTTAAATCCAAGCCATCCAAAGCTAAGAACAAGAAATTAAGTTTATTCTGTGCTTTATCTGCACTTTTTCAAATGCGTTTAACTGTTTTATTGCATTAATTTGTGCCTTTTTGACTGTTTTTTTTTCTGTCTTTGTCTGCTTCATTATCTGCACTTAATTTGCACTGTAATATTGCTTAGGTACCATACACTAGATCCAGACTTGCTGAATCTAGCCTACTTTTGATGCACTTGAACTCAAATTCAGCCATATTACATTAAGAAGGACTCCCTTGCACTCTTGCGGCAAATGAGTGTGGATATGGCCCTGTCTAGGCTGTGAATTGCTGGAGGAAGGACTGTGTGATTTCCTATTGGCAGACTAGTTTAAAACTGTTTAATTTTGCCTGCATATAAGCCTCGCATCTGCACAATGGGGGTTAGCAGTGCCTTGTAAAGACACAAATACCTAGAAACTTGTTTCTACTACACGTCTGTCAGTGGAACCCTCCCAAGCTTCCTTGTTGTACTGTGGGCAACTCAGCTGAGGATTGAGCAGAGTCACCATACTTCTTCACCCCTAATCCACTATAGAATAAGCCTACATGTTATTTAGTCGAGTTAGTCCTAGAGCAAAAGTTGATCCAACATGCCCACTCCCCAACTAGTACTTAAGATTTAACCTGCTACAATGGACAGCCAGTTTCCCAACATTTCACCAGCCAGATTGATTGACATGGGCATCCTGGGGCAATTTAGTAATTGCATCATGTATACTGACAAGCAATTGTTCATAAAACAAACAAACACAGCATGTTTGAAATGTAACCATACCATGAAACTGGAATCAATCCTCTCACATAACAATGAACTGGACATCAAACAGGTTGTCAGCACACACACCTCTCCTCTCACACAAGACAAGTCACATAGACCCACATACATGGAGGTACTCACTAAGAGCCTACTAAAGGACCAGAGACCTGACAAGCACAAACAGATCACACATACTGGAACACAAACAGACCCCAATTCACATAGCAACACACATACAAGTAACAAATAAGCCCCTAAGGCAAAACATCTAAAACCTAATGTCCTGGTCATAGGCGAGTCCATATGGACAAGGAGAAAGTCATGGTTAGCTGCCTGTCAGGTGCCAGGATCTGTCAAATCACACATGCACTCAAGTCACACAACAACAGTTACATTATGACTCTATCATAGTACATGTTGGACTGAATGACTTGAGATGTATCGCTCTGGACTACATGAAGAGAGACTTGACTGAACTCACAGATTATGTGTCCCAGGCAGGTATGTCCCTAGCACTAAGCAGCATTTTACCTTTACCCAGGATGATGCTACAATATAGACATAAAATGACTGACTTCAACAACTGGCTTAGCTTCTGGTGTCAGTCCAGGGGTATCTAGTATCTGTCAGGCTGGGAAGACATGATCGACAGGCCATACTGCTTTTCCAGAGATGGTTTTCACCTGTCTCCTCAAGGCTTTTGAATACTAGCAAAGATGCTTGTCTCCCCCATTGTGCCTTCTTTAGGCTATGTCAAAACAACAAAATTCCCAACACAAAGAAATCCATTTGAGACAAACTCAAGGTTATGCTGCTTAATGCTAGGAGCCTAAACAGAAAACTGCATTCCCTAGAAGCACTCCTCACCTTTGAAGATGCTGATGTCTGTGCAGTCACTGACACTTAGTTCAAGGCCACAGAGAGCACTCCGGCCATACAAGGATACAATGCCTTCCACATATTCAGACCCTAAAATGAGCATGAAAGAACTAAAGGTGGAGGTGTAGCCATCTTCATTAAATCCAAATACACCTCAAGACTGGTTAAACAGTACAATTCTCTGGAGCTACTCCAGGTACAAATAAATAAAGTTAAAACACCCTACCACATCATTGCTAGCTACAGGTTTCCCACCATGAACCAAGAGAAATACACCAACCTCCTGGACTTGCTAGAATCACTCCCTATACAGCCAAACACTTTGGTCATGGGAGATTTCAACTATCTTTCCATAGACTGGATAACATACATAAGCATAAATGCAATTGCCCTAAGGCTCCTGGACTTTGTTATTTCAAATGCTCTGGAACAGTTAGTCTGCACCCCTACAAGGGGCTTGAATGTCCTATACCTAGTAATCATCAACATGGGGGATCATTGCACTACCCCCTGTGTGTTGCCCTCCCTGGCAAGGTCAAACCATAAATCTGCCTTGTTTGAAGTAAAGATCAGACCTGACAACCCCATAGGAGCAAAAAAAAAAAAAAATGAAAAATGTCTCCAAAGCAAACTTTAGACTACTAAGTGAGAATATATAAAAATTGTCA
Organism: Protopterus annectens; assembly: GCF_019279795.1. Taxonomy (NCBI): domain Eukaryota; kingdom Metazoa; phylum Chordata; order Ceratodontiformes; family Protopteridae; genus Protopterus; species Protopterus annectens. Next base: position 1,230,964,060 of record NC_056725.1, read on the forward strand.
AACGCCCTGCTAACACACCCAACAATGACTCTTATGCAGAGGAGTACACAAATGCCCTGTATAGACATTTAAACAACAGTATAGACTCGTCTGTACATGTCAGGATCAAAACTAGGTCCTCCTGAAGAATCAGGCCACCCTGGTGGACTGCAAGTATAAATAGGTTATATAACAAAAGGAAGAAACTGTTATCCAAGAACAAGAGGGAACTTACTCACCAGAAGAAAAATACCCTCCACAGCTTGAGAAAGCAAATTGGATATCTTGTAAGGTCCTCTAAATACAATTATGAGGCTAAATTAGCATCTCTAGTGAAAGACAATCATAAGACTTTCTTTAGCTATGCCCGAAATCTTAAAGGGAATGCCCGGCTATGTGCCAAATTGATTGTGGATGGTACCACTCAAACTGAACCTGAAGAAATTGCCAACCTGCTGGCAGACAGGTTTCGCTCAAATTACAACACCCTGTCCCCACCAGACATACCCCAAAGCATGCCTATCATCAGTCCACTACCTAGCCTCTCCAAAGAGAAGGTCATATCCACCCTTTCCAAGTCCAAAAACGTGGCCTCCATGGGACCAGATAACATCCTGGGCTGCTTACTAAACAATCTAAAACAAGACCTAGCAGAACCACTTGGCACTCTCTTCAACCATAGCCTGAGCACTGGCTTTGTTCAAGCAGAGTGGAGAATAGCAACAGTAATCCCCTTACACAAAGGGGGTCCATCAACTAACCCTAGAAACTATAGACCCATAAACCTAACCAGCCTCATCTGCAAGACCTTGAAATGTTGCACCATGGACCTTATCAACAAGGACATAGGCGACCTCCAAACTCTTGGCTTGACCCAGTTTGGCTTCATTAAGGGAATGTTTTGCTTATTTAACCTAGTGAACTTCTTTGAGAATGTCACCAAAGCCCTGGATGAAGGCAAAGCAGTACAGACTACCTAGATGACTAAGCTAAAGCTTTTGACACAATCCCCATTCAGGTATCACTGAGAAACTCTCCCAGCTGGGGATTAACCCATAAGTCACTAGATGGGTAGCAAACTGGCTCACCTACAGAACACATACTGTCAAAGTTGGGGATTCCACCTCCACCAGTAGACCAGTTACCAGTGGTGTACCACAAGAATCTTTGCTGGGCCCTCTGCTATTCGGAATCTACTTCTTGGACATCCAGGTGAAAGTAGATGGCCTGTGGCATACCAAGTTTTCAGATGACTGCGAACTAGGCGCAATCATTGAGTCTCAGTCTCATTGAGTCAAAGATGTTAACATATTACAAAAGGGGCTAACACAGGCTAATGTTTGCTGCCAGAGTCATGGATTAAAACTAAATGCAAAAAAGTGCATCATTATCCCCTTTGACAAAGAAGTAGCCCCTGTAAATTACATTATAGATAGCACCCCACCAAGTTCAAACACAGTGGTGAGAGACTTGGAAACACAGGTTGCTAGCAATCTCTAAACTTCGATCACCATGTGTCCACATTGCTAAGGAAAGCCTTCTACATTAAGATTCTCATAAGTAAGGGTATTGTATTCAAGCCTAAGGATGTTATAAGTCCTCTATACTCAACCCTCATCAAACCACTAATTGAGTACAATGCTCCCTTTTGCATGTACCTTACCAGACACCTGCAGCAACTGGAGATACCACAGGTTTTCTAACCAAGAAAATTCAGGGCCTCTAAAATATGACCTACCTAGAAAGGCTGAAGGCACTGTCTCTGTACTCTGTATCCTACAGGCTGCTGAGAGGCAACCTGTGCCTGGCTTACAGAGTGATCTCTGACTCTGCTCTAATGGAAATGGTGCATGTCCACAAATCAAATGGGACAAGAGTCACTCACTCCAGGGATCTCAACCTAGCATGTGACATAAACAGAACATGTTGGACAGTCAGATATGTCTCCCAGAGATTGCTGCTCTTCTGGAATAAACTCCCACTTCACCTGAAGCAGAGCTCCTCAATGACCCTATTTAAGAGCAACCTTGACAACTGGATGGAAGACCATAAATTCACCCCAGGAGTGGCAAATATGTCCCTTATGGACAGGGGCAGTTGGTGCTAATCATTGATTTGCTCTACAAACAGCAACCATCTAACCGTGGTCAACTAGGAAACAATGATATTACATGGCTAGCTGTGTAAAGGCCCTAGGACCATTAGCCTAGTAACCTCCTATGAACCTATAAAGAAAGAAGAATATGGTAAAGTTAAATGCAGGTGTCTCCTGGGTCTCAGTGTTACTTAAGTTAAAAATGTTTGCTAAAACTGAAGATAATAAAATGACATTGCATTAACCAAACTGACAATGGAATTGGTAGTTTTTATTCTTTCTTTTCCTTGTGTGTTTTTTTCCAGTGACATTGTAAATTTTGCATAAAGATTAACATAGATGATGTTCTATGTATTATGAAGAAATATATAACCAAGAAACACTCAATGAATTTTATTTCATATACCACTGGTCTCATTGGTGACAATTTTGTAGCAAAATCTCTAATACCCAAACTTCTTCTACATTCCCACTATCTGGCATCCTATTAATTCCCCCTTCACTCACCACATTAAAACTTCTTCACCCAATCTCCCAAGCAGAATATATAAATATATATATTTAAATATATATATATATATATATATATATATATATATATATATATATATATATATATATATATATATATATACATACACACGCACATACATACATATATACACACACACATTTTCTTTACAAGGAATATTCATCTACTTTCATGCCTTACAGTTGTGAAAAGCACAGCTAATTCATATTTCATATACACTCTGTATCAAGTTTGTATATATATGTATATAATTATGTTCTTCACATTAGCCTGTTAAACTGTTTTGCTCCTTACCTCCTGTTGCAAATACTGCCTAAAACAGCATGTTGTTCTAACATTTGCATGCTGAGTATAACTTACCCTAGGCATTCCCTATTGCTTTCTATTCAAACTGTATATATTGTATAGTTTCATAGTTTCATAGTATAGTACTAGGCTATCTGCCCTGGGGCATTTGTAAGCCTAGCCATAGTGATGTGGCTTTTACCACCCCATGAAATGGTACAAAAATGTACAGAATAAATCAAGAATACTGTGCCTCTGTCTAGTAGTGACACAGTGAAGGTCCCCTATATAATAGAATTAGTTTACTGTGCCCCTGTCTAGCAGTGACACAGATGTGACCCCTGGGGTAAACTTACAATCTCCCATCCACTCATCAAGATTTCTCTTGAAGAGAGTCAGTGAGGGGCTCTGCCTAATATGAACTGGGATCCTGTTCCAAAGCATGGGAAGCCTCTGGGTTATGAATCTATCCCTCCAGCATGTCCTATTCATACTTGTGCCGAGGTTTAAGTCTTTAGCTCTCGTGGTCCTGGTGGATTTGGATTTTTTGAGGTGGAGCATGTCCATCAGATCCTGGTTGGACATGGCCTTGTACGTCAGGCAGATGTTTGAAATTAACATATTTTTATTTGTTTGTTTGTTTGTATCTGTGTTTGTTAACGGGGTGGAACACTGATCCCAGTGGACCATTTCCAGTATAATGGGAGTCTTTGTTCTTGTTCTATACACTGAATTTGTACTCCTTGAAGCAAGTCTGGAAATGGTCCACTGGGATCAGTGTTCCACCCCGTTAACAAACACAGATACAAACAAACAAACAAATAAAAATATGTTAATTTCAAACATCTGCGCATAGGTCAGGCTAAGACAAGCTGTAAGACTGGTGTTTTACCTATTCACAGAGAGGGTATTCTAAAACAAACAGTGCATAATGTTACATGAAAAAAAGCAGCAAAGTACAGAAAGGAACTGATTCTAAGATACACAGAGTGATTATGCTACCACAGAAATAGCACTAGTAAAGAAATCACGCAGTTTGTATCATATGCAAACGACTGCCTAACAAAAAGCAAATAAGCATCAGCATGCTAATGAGAACCATTGCATATGCAAATACCAAATATAAATATGAATGTGCGGTTCATAAATGTACAAAATTAGCACAATGCGCCAGGACATTTTGGTGTATAGGAACTTCATTTGACTATGTGTAACATCTCCATTATCAGAGCAGTATTCATTAATGGTCACCTTTGGAGCCACTGTCCTTGATGTTGCTCATTATTATCTTGTGTATCACAGGTAGGTCCACCACCAGCTAACATACCATCACCTCCATGCCAAGGGCATAATCAACTTCTACCATGTGGACCATCCAAGAGTTAGTAGGCAAGTTCCACCCTCACGTGAAATCAAGGGTGGCTAAGTGAAATGCCTGTCATAGTAAAGGTCTGTGTAATGTTACCCATCCATGCTATTTGGGCTTTTCTGCATCTAATAGAAGGCATATAAAGTGTTGTGCAAGTGTCAAACCAGTTCCTTGATGTGATGCTGCAGCATGTAAAGGAGCATATTTAGTTTCCACAGATGACAATAATGCTACCAAAGGTATAATGGTTACTGGACGTGAAGGTGTTAACCAGGCATATGACTAGGAGGTTGAGAGTGCTAGGATGTCTTCAGTGACAGGACGGAGCTTTTGTGTTGTGAATGTTGGCCAGGTGCACTGTGTGGTCCTGCAGTAACAGAACTGCAGGCATTTTGTCCAATGGATGGTACAGTACTACAGCAGCATGTAGAGAAACCCCGCTGTGGCCCGCATATGGTGAGACAGTAGAAAGTCAGAGTTCATGACCCCATGAAAGACCACAATAAGTCTCTGCACTTAGTAGGCCAATGGGAGACTGGGAAGGTACAGACTGAGAGACCCAGAATGGCTTGTCTGGTGGGGTGTTCCCATGCTGGAACCTGAACAGCATCGGCCATTACCATGGCAGCATCCACAGCTAGCAGCAGAGGCAGCTTTGGACAGTGATGCTGTCTCTGAAACAGCATGTGCATATGTATATATGCCTGATTGTACCATGCATCCTTCCCATCACATGGCCAAAGTGGGCATTTGCTAGCATCCTCATTGATAGACCAATGGTTACCCAGTAGGCCACCACTGTCCTCAACATGCATGCTTGCCAAAAGTCCCTACATGCCATGTCACTCTGCATGCTGTGCAGGATGCCCCACAGTCTGTGAAGTGGTTGTACTTCATATAGCAGGCCAAGCTGCACACTCATTGTTTCTGATATGGTGTAAATATTGGCTGTACATGCCTAGATCACTGAGATGGGCATCGGCTGACTGATGACCAGTGTGATATCTCGGTCAGGGAATGTCCTGCAATCATGTTGGCAACAATCAACTACATTGCCTTTCCCCTGCGGTGGGTGCATACAACTCACAGAAAGACAGTATGACTTACTGTTTATGTCTGTCATGGTGACTCTTGTATGGCTTTGGTAAGGCTAATGTGGATAGGATGTCCAATGCTACAAGCAAAGAACACTACAGCTTCTTCTTTCCCCTCTACAATTATTTTGTTTGTGGAGGATTTTCACATGCATTCCAATTTTAACATTGCTCAAACTGTCATTGTGTTAGACTGTGCTAAGTACATAGCACAGTCATCATCACCAACAGGTACCCCACTGAGATCAGGCATATGTTAGCCTGTTGTATTAGACCCTTCACCAGTGGAGCCCATGAAAGCATAAAAAATAATATACTTTTAGCAATGTAAGATCATAACTACTCCTTCTCCCAACAGCTGGCACTTAGATTGCTAAGCATTAGTTATTTCTATAGCAAATGGGCACATACGTAACTTGTAACTCTGCTGTTGCAGAATCAAGGCAGTTGCAGCCACAAACTTACTAGTTGGACAGATATGCATATACGTTTCACTGACTAACCCACTGACACTAGTAGGTCACTTTACTACATCAATGGAACATGCCAGTAGTAACCTGGTGCTTCTCCTAGGGACACCCAGGCAATTGTCACCAGCCCATCTCTCACATCCAAACCACTGCCAGCTATGAAGGTTCTCTCACCTGTCTCCAACAGGGGTACCAGAATTCCTCCACCAGTGCCCAGATGCCTCTATGTTGATGGTCCACCTTTTGTGGTGGCTATGTCTCTGGCAATATTCCATGCACTGGTCTTGGCACACAGTTTAATATCAGTGACCCTGTGATGCACCTGTGTCTTTCTAATGTTATAGTGACCTACATCACTCATGTCCTGCAGTACTCCCAGCCAAACCTGACCCTGGAAGAAGGATATGCATGCCATGTGTGTATGAGGCTCATAGTAACGTCTCTGTCTCTGACATAAACATCTGTGGGTTGTACATGTGAATTACACCGTGTGTGTGTGTGTGTGTGTGTGTGTGTGTGTGTGTGTGTGTGTGTGTGTGTGTGTGCTGTGAAGTCACCAATGTTTTAGCAGTGTCCCCTGCCTCTATTTGGTTGCCACAAACTTGTCTGCTATTACTTTAACACCAGTGAAAGCCTGTGCCATACTAACAACAGCACTGGGCATATTATCACTGCCTGAAATCTGTCATGCATTGTGCTAATAACACATGTTGTGACCTGGTATAGCCATAAGGTTAATATCTTTTCCATTTGTTGCACAAGGACTATAGACAGCATCATTTGGGACAGTATGGTGGCCCCCATCCTTAAGACAGATGTCTCGCACCAGTTAGCCAAGGTGTTAAGTGATGCTTCTGGTCAATGTGCCTGTTGGTAGGTTACCAGCAATCCCCAGTCCTGAGTATCTGTAGGAAGATGAAAGTCTCTCTGTGGAAGGTGAACTGGAGACCTCAATGGTGGCCTCCATGGCCACCTCTCAAGAGTGGGGTGCAGGCTCCAACTCTGACAGTGGTCTCTCTAGGTCACCTGGTGGCAAGTGTACTGGTTGGTCAAAGCCAAGGTGGTTTGATAACTGAACACCTGTACTGCCACACTGGAGTATCTCCTTGTACAGTGGGTAGTCATACTCCAACTATCCCATTCAATCAGACCACCAGAGTCAGTGCCCACTCATGTGATATTTGCCATAGAGGAAACTGAATAGAATAAGACCTTTGTCTCCTCATCTATGCCATTCTACTTGCTCTTGTCCCATTTCTGGTTTTATTACCTTCTTCTTTCCTTCTCATTTATACAGTGAGCTGAGTTAACATTTTGCTGTAATGGAGTCTGCATGGAATACCCAAAGTGCCCATGCTGCAGTTATGATACATTTCATTGTATATGTAAACATACATGCTGTCAGGCACACAACTTTCTTGTGTCCCTGGCAACAGTCACATGACCATCCATAGTGCTACTACTGCAGTAGTGTGATGGCTGACATTAATGTGACTGCGGTTATTTACAATGCAGACTATTCTCTGTCATATCATCTCAATACTGGATGTCATTCTTACATCAGGCCCATTTCCATTAGACTTGTTCTCAGTATAAGTGATTTATTCCACTGTATGACTGCTTTATAGATTGGTGAGTTACACCGACAGCAACTTTTTTTTTTTTTTTGGAGTCAAGGCAATGATCAGTTCCTGGCCATATTATACTAATCCAGACATGTGATCTAGCACAGTCCCACAGTGTTACAAATCTTTCTGAATATCTTTGTCATTTAGACTACAGACATGTTTTTTTTTTTTTTTTTACAGGAGTTGTACCTTTACAATGTGTAGACAGAGCACAATCATCCAGGAAGCAGAAACATAACCTTTACTAGAATGTTGCTTGTGAAAACAACTGTGAAGAATAAATGGATGTTTTATTGTTGACATTCACCACCACTATGTATGGCAAAATTCTAGCTGGCATTGCAGATGGGGGTACACATTGTTCAGTGAAACATTACATAATTATTGAAAAAACAGCGAGAAGCAATTTAGTTAATGGACCCGCGGTGGTGGTGCTGCGGTAGTGTTGTCGCCTCACAGTAAGACGCTGTCCGGTTCGATTCTCAGCTAGAGCGTCTTCTGCGTGGAGATATGCGTGAATGGGCATACCTTCATTGAAGATTGTGTGTCAGGGCTGGTAACTCGACACGTAAAACTCAACTACCAATCATTAGCGGACCGGAGTTCCATGGTGGCGACCCCTAACTGGAAAAAGCCGAAAGACACAAACAAACTTATCTTGTGTGCCAACTCATCCAGCATTTTAAAAGCATGATGCAAATGTAAGATCAACAGACATTTTTCTGAGGTAAATTATTTCTTAGATGGCCTCTACTCTGGTACTAAATTTAGGGATACTAAACAGGATTCTTTGTCCTCTAACGTTCTGCAACACATTTGCCAGTTTGGAAGAATAATGATGTATCTAAATCACAATCTATTGTACATCATCAAAACAATAAATTATTGTGTCATACATTGCAGATCCAGCTTGTAATAAAGCATCAGGGCCTCATAAGGCCTGTCCGCAAAGTTTAACTGCAGCTCCATTCTGAACAAAACTAATGTTCCAACCTGTATTCCCTCAACAGAGATCTGAACCTGGGTAAGAATTACAGACATGAGGAACAGAGCATACGCCAAAGTAGTCCTGAGTACATTAGCAGGTTTCAGTCTCACCAGTGTTTGATACAGCATGTTGTCTGAGTGCAAATTCCCCTCAGAAAATAATTGCTTTGTCATTCTGCATTCAAGTAAAAAGTACTCCATGGTGGACAGTTATATGGTTTTGTATGCTTATAAAAGCCATCAGAAAGTTTGATACTGCCCCAGAAATGCAGGCATTACCTGCAATGCATAACTGCCCATTGTGTTGGGGTCATATTTAATTTTATATATTTTTAGTTTGGGTAACATAATATATATAGATTCCAAGGTTAGTACTAAGCTTGTGGTTGAAGGGCCATGAAGAAGAAGCCTAGCCATATCAACCCATAGAGCCTGTAGTACTGAGAGTGTATTAATCACCCATTGTAAGAAGGTGCCACATGTATGAATTTATGGTCTTACAACAAACTTTCATGTATAGCTTTAACAGTGGCTAGGGCATTCAGTACTTTGCCTGACATGCAGGGGAGTCTATTAAAAACAGAGCAGTGGGTAAAGAAACTGCCATTCCAGCAGACGTTGTTGATCCTGCAGTGAAGGTTGAGGTCTTCAGCACAAGTGTTAAATGGATCATAAGTTCTGTGAAAGTGGAGGAGCTATAAAAAAAAAGGACAGGATCTTTCAAAGCTCAAAAACCATAACAGAGACCCCCCCCCCCCGAGTTTATATGAAATGGAGTAGAGAGACAGAGCTTTTGCTATTTCAGGGTGGCTTAGGTTGAATAATCCTGAAATGTTTTTGGTCATAAATCTTCAGGGTCTTTCATGTCAGTCAAGGTACATTTTAAAGAAGGCATTGCCTGCAAAGCTGTTATTATTTCACCTCCTTTTTCTCAGTATAAGGCAATCATATATTTGTGCATTGTCATGCAATTATTTCATAGGTACGGGTATGTATTATTCTAACCTTGAAGTGTCGAATTCAACTGGAGCCTCATTTTCTAGTTTGATGGTAATATTGTTATCATCACCACTGCTGACAAGACATCATTTGATAGTTTAGGTTTAGACAGTATGAAGATCAAAGCATTTCCAGCATGCTAAAGAAGTATTGTTATAATATTTAAGATCTATGAAATGTGCAGCTAATAAACCTGTCTAAAAAGTAGTATTTACTACACTACTGCTTCTGATGTAAACAGCATTGTGTCTCATGTTAGAAACAACTGGGAACATACAGCCTGAACTTGACCTGTTTTCAAAATGCACATTTTAAGGCTTATTGTATAGCAGGCATATAGACATTATGGGAACCAGGTATTTAATATGAAATATAATTAGTAAAAATGCTGTCTTTTAATGTGATGACATTGCAGGCCCTGTATTATTATCCAGCCTAGCTGCACTTCAAGGTAAGTGAAGGAGTCACAATTATACAAAATGAATTCCACTGGAAATTTTACTATTATGGACAGAGAATGTTATGAAACTCAAAACTCAGTCATACAACCTAGATTGCATGGCTGCTGCAATAGCTAATTTCCATTGATATGAAGAGGGTTATTTTTCAGAATTGATACATGGTTATGGATTTTTCAGAAGAATTAAAATCGAGTAAAAATGAGAAACTTGTTCAGACATCCATTTCAAAGTGAATGAAAGGTCTTTAATCAGTGTGATTTTTTTAATGTATGAAGAAATATCCCTTCAACTGTAAAAAAATCATGCATTATGAAATACTTAGTGTTGATATATCAGAGTTGTAACTTGCAGCATTTAATTATGAGTCCTTTTGTTTGTGAGATAGAATGTGCTTCAAAATTCTTCCTTCTCTTCCTGGTACAGGCATATAAATAAAAATGTAAAGCAGTTCCCTTGGACAAGCGTTTTCAATTTTCAGTCAAAACAAAGAACTTTGAAGAGTTCCATGGGGAAGAAACTGAAGTCACTTCTGCTGCTTTTACTAATGAATGAAACATAAAAAATGTTTTAAACTGATTATGCAATAATATGAAAGAAGGAAGCTGTTATTCAAACAAAAATGTACTGCACAAGGCAGACCATTCTTGTTTACCAGTTTATTTCAACGAATACAAATGGTACGAAAAATGGATGGAAGAAATTCCAAATATGAAAGCTGGTAAATAAACCTGGCTGTGTAATATGTTTAATGATGCACAAGTGTTAACTGTCCAAAAATTAGACTCTATTAATTGTAATAAATCAGATTGTTTTACATCACCAACATGTTGCCCATGTCTATAAGGTTTTGAAGCCATTAATTTATGAGAGTTCCATTCATGTTTACAAATCATTTATTTGGGATATGTTTAGAATATTGTTACTACCCATTGCAATGTTTTATTTCATGTTAAGGGTAACAGAAAAAACAAGTAATAATGATGATGATGATAATGTGGTACATTTATGAGATTATGGAAATATAACCAAGCAGAAACGGATCATAATGCATGAATAAAATTAGCAACTGTCCAGTTTAGATACATGTTGTTCTGACTAATTTGATGTAAACACATAATTTGATATGATTGATCTAACCTCTTAAAAATACTGAAGACATGTTGAACCACAAATGTCATACAAGGAAAACAGAATATAAGACAAATAGCAATGACTGTGACACTGCATGGGACAAAGTAGCATGATATACTTCATAATAATGATAATGTTGTAGTATCTGCTTTGCTGTTAATTTGAAATCATTTAAAGTTTAAACATTCTATTAGGATTTAATCATGTTGTCCCTTTTTATATCCAAGTATCACTTCAGATGTTTCAGGTCCCTATATTAATTGTTTACTGTTATGGTGTGCTCAATATGGTTACTCTAACAATGCAGGCAGGATACAGGTCTTTCAGTAGCTCAGAAATGCACAGTAGTACATGACTTTTTATAGCACTGATTACAGAAATGTCATGTGTGTCTCAAAAATGTGCTACTGATAGGTTTATTATATGAATGTTATTTAGTACTTCTGGCTTAAAAATATGAACCAATTGTAACTCAGAATACTGATTCAGATATTGACTGTAATGCAGGTTATAGTCAAGACTAGAGCTGTTTGCCATTTGTAGCTGACATGCAGAGCTCATCTGTGTCATTACATATCTGAAAAACTAGTACCTGTATGTCTGCATATGACAAATACATACTTCACTTAACATGCTCTTAGTTTTCAACAACTGCAGTAACATTTAAAAAAGGAAACTTATAAGTGCCATACCGTGGTCAGCTGTTATTTAGTCATCGTGGCAGTCAAAAAAGATCAGCAACCATATCAATATTTAGCTTTTAAACAATAAAAATGAAATCAGTTTAAGGACTATAGAGAACAGTGATGACAGTAACACCACTGCAAAACCCAGACTGTGTGGGTGACTGTGCTAGTGGGAGATGCAGCGAGGACCAATTTTTAACATAAACTGGGTGAATATTTCCTCACTTCCCCCAAACACAACCCTTTGTGAACTGATTTACTGCACAACATAATGGCTAACCAAGTCCTGATCTAATTCAAATCTTGTGATCAACACAACGTATGGGCTGTTTTATTTTTGTGCTAATCCCATCCACTTGCTTATCCCTGTATCATGGTTGCTTTCTCATTATCATCTCTCTCTTTGTGTCAGTCTGAGTGCCACCCTAACAAATGACTTCCATAAATGCTCATTTTATTTGAGTGCACACAATTAGCACTTATTCCTAAAACAATCTTATTTAGACTCTACTCTTCAAAATATGATTGCATTGCTTGAATAACAATAGACATCAAACAAAATTAAAGTTTAAAATACATTGTTTGCTGGTTACTGACATGAAAATCTCTATAACACACAATAAATGCTGTAACTACTGACAATGTGAATAAACCACAGCTCCTAGACTACAGTATAATGAAAAAAGGCAAGGGCCTAGCCAGTTTTCAGGCCACATATGTGATGACAATGCTGGGGCTTGGTTAGCAATCCTAACTGCTAAAAACACAGCCAGTAAGATAGACACGAGTGGCTGAATGCAGCTTGCCATCTCCAGAGGAGGGAAGCACAGCAGACTCAACAAAAGATTGTTACCTGAAGGAGGCCTGGGGTGGCACTCTGAAGCTTGAGGTGGAAAGCATTCAATTTGTTGTACAAAGTGTTATAAAAGTATATATATGGGTGTATGTGCAGTCTTTAATGGCACCAACTGCATAACTACTACTTGATCTGAAACAGGTAATGGGAAACTCACACAAAAATGGCCTTTTTAAGCACATATTAAGGAGCAGGAACTACACACACACACACACACACACACACACACACACACACACATGATTAAAAAACATAACAGGGTGTATTCTGATGCAGAAAATACAATGTTCTCATGAATATATTAGTACTATGCCTTGGTGCTTTTGTCCCTGGGACTCCACAGAAAATGAGACTTTTCAGATAGACATTCCTAATCAACAGAAATATACAAAATAAGTAAAAATATTTTTTTTATAATTGCTTGCCTAGGGTGTTTTCATACAGATACAAGTTCTTGCATGAGGTAATACTTAATAGTACTATTTTTGATACAGGTAAAAAATTATCCTATCAGCACAAACTGCCAACATCCAGTAATTGATTGCCATTAATTTCTGTTTCACATACTGTAAGCAGCATAGCCATCAGAGTCCTTTTCTGCTACATCCCTTACTTCACATCTGCTCTGCTGTTCTGTATTTAGACTTACGACACTAGCTAAACCAAGTAGACTCCAAAATGTTTGTTAAAGTGACAGAAGTAGAATAAAAGCCAAGTAGGCGGATTGCACTTAAAATATATAGGCAAAATGATATGCACACAAAAAAGTGATTTAGTGACATCTAACTTGCAAGGTCAAGCTTCTCCAGTGCAATATTTTACAGAGAAAATAATGGAAGGCACACTGTCTGCATTCACAGATCTGGCACACATTCAATAAGACTGCAGTCTCCTGAATGCAAAATGTTACATCAGATGGTCTGCTTCATCTAATGGAGATGCTAACTTCTTGGGATAACCATATTAACACTTTCAAAGACAGAAAGCTGTCAATATTAGTGTGAGAAGGAGACAGAGACAATACTGTTTATGTAACATTTATTTCTATTCATTTTCATTCTTCTTGGAACACTGCTATATTTGTTCACTATTTACATAGTCATATGTCTGCCCATCACACCTTATTATATGATTTATGTCTGTTATTTGTCAGATTAGGCTCTGATTCCCCCACATCCCTTACCAAGATGAAAGGGATACTGGAAAATGAATTACTAAATGAATGTTTTAGGCTGAATACATACACAAGCATCACTATCAGTGTACCAGCAATTAGTAAAGGGTTTGGTAGTGTCTCAAAAAACAAGCAAAATCAGTGAAATTAATTGACAAGGAAATTCAACAGTTAGGTACACTTAAAGAGGCCTCAGGAAGTATATGTCCCATGTTATAATCCAATAACAGACAAAAAAGGGCTGATACATGCCCCTAAAAGAAGACAGGGAAATTAAGTTAGCAAGTGTGTCTCTGTGTATATTTGGTGCTTCATTTTATTTTTGATGTATGTATTTAACAGAGTAAGCAATTTGCTCCCTTTTGGGTCCCTTTCAGCCATAACACAGGCCACACAGGGCAAGACTAAATGAAAACTACACTTTACATGTGATTTTATACAGCACTAGTGTCTGTGTTTCCTTCTTGTAGTGCTACTCTCGCAAACCACTTCTAATTACAAAGGTATGCACATTAAAACATCTGACCAAAAGGCAATGTCAGAAGCTAAAGCAAAAGAACCGTGGTGTATTTTTGCTGGATGCCTGTCTTCTGTATGCAGAATTTTTATTAATAAAGCAATCATCCACTGTCAAGTTACTACTGACAATACTTCTGCATTAACATTTATATGTCTATATAAGAACTATAATTATGATGCAAATCTGAAGTGATCCAGATCAGATAAAGTACCTCAGCAGAACATAAGGACTGTCACAGTTTTATCAGAACTGATAACTCAGTAATTGAAGTAAAATTGTAACAACTTTCAAAATACTGTTATGCATAATGAATCCCTAATAACGTTTAAGATGTATACTACAGACCAGTTATACGCTTGTGCATTTCTATAAGTTTGAGGTGTGTGTGTGTGAGAGAGAGGACTCGAGGCAGTACTAATGAAGCTTGGTGTACAAATCTCAAATTGCTGGCTGCACATCTACTCTTTGACAAGTTACACCATCACCCTGTGTGGGGTCCCAAATTCCTAGATGTGTAACTAACGTGCAGTAAGGCTTCGTGCATCGTGTTTTATTCGTGCAAAGTTTGCGCTCTGATGGTATATAGCTCAACATTATAACCTGTTTTGGGCAATTTATACAGGGCCCAAATCTTATCCAATCAAAAGTCAGGGGTGTGCCCTTGTAAATTGTTCCTCTGAAAACCAATGCTATTTTTATTAGTACTCATATCAGGAGTAGCTTATAAAATGAACAATAACCTGCAGTTAAAATCATTTAGCAGTAATAATCTAAATAAAACAAGAAAAAAATCGCGTTGCCGTTGTCACATTTTCTGATAAGATGCCCAAAGTGGGTTGTTTCTTACTAGAACGTGAAAGCTTCCACGATAAAACACACCTCAGTCAATTTAAAAGCTCTGAAATATTTAAAGAAAAGCTGAAAATATCTATTTTTCCTAAAATAGCGAGGCATTTGTCATGCTCTTATTTTCGTAGGCACAAAAATGCGATACTATGGGCAGTTACTAATCCTACAAAGCGCATCCTTTACTGAGACTGTGTGCTGGGATACTCCCCGTTGTCAATATCCTTAAACAATAAGTTAATACTGCGTTTTTCAAGACAGTGAAGTTCATGTCCAAGTGTATGCAGATAAGCTGTCAACCATTTGCAACCAACACTCTGATGCACTGAACTGAATATGAAGTTTTCAGTAAAACAAATTGATCGCTCTATTTACAATTTGCTATACTTGTGTTGGCCAAAATAAAACATTTCGTGTTGTGCCTAACCTGCTGCGAAGGTTGTCCTGTTAAATGAATACATGTCGCCATTTTCAGCAGCTTGCATTTTATACCGATAGCTAAAATGTAAATTGTTTGATGTATGAGTAGACATTATCTAATTAGGGCGTAAGAAATTCAATCTTTCCAGCAGGCAGGTCATATAATTAATGTTAATTTACCGCTCAAATTCTCCGTCATTAATTTTTATTCTCTTAAATGTAGTTTGGCAGAGACCCCTGATCCACAGCAATGGATTTTACTGGATGTGAGAGCACACTTGGTCTTTGGAGTGAATTATAGCAGACCTCCCCATCCCAATAACAAGATCACATCATGTATGCATTATTAAGCCATGTAATTGAATGGTCCATAGTTTGCATATCAAACTATTAAAATAATGTGTTTTGCTTTTCTTCCAACACGAAATGTTCAAGCCTCTGCGCATATTTGGTGATTCTGGTAATTATCACCTAATTACCGCAAATGTTCTCTTCATTTAGGTGATTTCTTTCAAGCATTTTTTTAAATGATCCTGTTATTATGCCTCCGATGATATTGTAAAAGTTTTAGTGGTGAGAGTATAACGAAAAATAAATTAATACATCCGGGAAGAGTTCACTTTATCACAGTCCATTAAGCAAGAACAGTTTCTTCTTAAATACTTAAAACGGCTCATATTTCAGTAATTTGAAAGTACTTTATTCAACCTTGTTGAAGTGCCTTGTTATAATGTATCGAACGAAACAGTAGAGCAGAAGAAAAAAATATTTTCCATTGTTAACACGACATATTGTATGATAAACAAGGGACAGTAGCAGCCAAGTATTTTTTTTTGCTTTTAATTACTATTTTTTTTTCTCATTGGCATATACACTGTTTGACCAAATTCTTCTTTAGCAGACGTCTTTTCATACACAAACAAGCACTGGACTCTGAATATTCCGTTTGCCGTTCTATTCAGTCCTAGCAAAAGACAACAGAAAAGTCATGAGCCTTTAGTAACCGCCATACCTTTCAAATGTGCACCTCATTATTATGAGGAAAGTTCCTATTTTGAGTCTTTAAAAAAAGTCCATGTTCCTCATTTTTCCACATTGAAATGTCTGGTTACCACCTGTCCCACTTTGCAAGGGACAGTCCCTCTTTGGGCAGTTGTGTCCTGACAAAAAATTGTAAAAATGGCAAATGTCCTAAGATTTTAGGACAAAATTATTTCCTATATTTTATGTAATAGTTGCATAAAACAGTTATTCTGTATCTGAAATACTTAAATGTTACAAAAAACAGAATAAGCAACTAAAAATGCTACAAGAATAAGCTTTTATTTAGGCAAAAAGGTTAAGTTCTATCCTTTGTACTGGCCGGGGGTATGTGACGCCCTGTAAAATCTGATGTTTGTACCAAAAATGTCCCACTTTAGCCATTTGAAAAGGTGACAACCCTAGCAGTGTTAAGATTTTTCATCTTATATCCATGGTAAATAATATTTGATTGTATAAGAGTGAAAGGGAAGGTCTGCAAGAGGGTAGTGAGACCAGCTATGTTATATGGGTTGGAGACAGTGACACTGACAAAAAGGCAGGAGTTAGTGCTGGATGTGGCAGAGTTAAAGATGTTAAGATTTGCACTGGGTGTGAGGAGGGTGGACAGGATTAGGAATAAGTATATTAGAGGGTCAGCCCAGTTTGGAAGGTTTGGAGACAAAGCCAGAGAGGCAAGATTATGTTGTTTTGGACATGTGCTGAGGAGGGATGCTAAGTATATTGGGAAAAAGATGCTAAGGATGAAGGAAGCTACCAGGTAACAGGAAAAGAGGAAGGCCTAAGATAAGGTTTATGGATGTGGTGAGAGAGGACATGCAGGTGCATACAGAGTAAGATGCAGAGGACAGGAAGAAATGGGAACAGATGATCCGCTGTGGCGACCCCTAACGGGAACAGCCGAAAGAAGATGGTGATGATGATGATTATTAATTCATCACAATAAGTTTTTGTAAGTATAAACAAAACCATAGCTCTCAACCTTCCATGTCCAAAATGAAGAACACTAGCCCTCATAATGTGGAACAAATGGACAAAATGTGGAACACATACTAATGGCTTACTAACAACTTCAACTAGGAAGATCATTGGATGGTTAAAATATGCTGGTTTTACTTATAAAGAAGATCTTTTAATGAATTCATATGATTAATTTCTATTTACAATGAATGGATTTCACTCAAAAAAAAAAAATCCCTAACACTGAATGTGTGACAATGTGGAACTTTGAGGAACTTTGCACCTCATTAGGAGGAACGTACCTCACTTGTGGTCTTAAAAAGTTCATGTTCCTCGAAGTTCTTCAAAGTTCCACATTGAAAGAGTCTGTCAAGCATTCAGTGTTAGGATTTTTTTTAAGTGAAATCCATGGTAAATAAAAATGAATCATATTAATTAATTAAAGGATCTTCTTTACAAGTAAAACCAGCATATTTTAACCATCCTATGATGAAGTTGAAGCTGTTTGTAAGCCATTAGTATGTGTTCCACATTTTGCCCATTTGTTCCACATTATGAAGGCGAGTGTTCCTCATTTTGAAGATGGAAGGTTGAGAGCTATGTTTCGAGGAACATGAACTTTTTAAGACCCCAAATGATGTACGTTCCTCGTAATGAGGTACACTTGAGAGGTATGCAAAACACGTTTCAACCATCCTATGATCTCCCTGCTTGGAATTCTTAGGCTGTTAGTAAGTGTCCCATATTTTGCTCATTTGTTCCAGGTGGGGAAGGGGGTGGAAGTTTGAGGGACATAGTAAGTCTCCGAAGACTTTTTTTTTACCTCGTGGGGTGCAGTTTTCACTAAATTGACGGCAGAAAATGCTCCTCCATGTTCCACTCCTGTTTTATAAGTCCAATACTGTACCGTGGCAGCAGAGATCTTTGTTACAAAATCAGGGTCGCATTTTCTGGTAAAACTTTCAAGCGACCGGCACTTACTGACATTGTCGCCGTTTGCACTCATTCCAATACGTACATATTGGTTGATATTAACTTTTATGTAAGCCAATGAATACAACTATCTTCACAACAAAAACTATAGGTTTGGCAAGACCATAATACCCAACAAGTTCCCTGTGTTAGCTAGTAAAATAGACATGCACATGAGAGTGTAAACAGGTCGGTGGGGTTCAGAAAGTATAGGCTGTACTATAAAGTGTTTGTATTGTTTAATTTTATCTATAACGTCCCTTATTTTCTTCACTCATGTGGCGAGACCACCACATAGCCTCAGGTGGTACGCTAAATTTGTGTCATCGCCGTTTTCATCCACAAAGTAGAATCATACTAACGTATTAAAAGCTGAAGATTGTTTCTAAAGAAGTCATAAAACAGGGTGCGACTATTTTTCCACAGCCCGACCTTAACTATTCCAATTTTTTCTCAAATAAAATTGCCATACTTACTCTCAAAACTGTTACTTTAGTCCATCACGGTGAGTGTACACTGCAGTCAAACCACCACGATGTAATACTCGATTTCTGGAAAATGTATGCCATTATAATGCATTTTATTCTAATGATTTCGGTTACTTATATATTAAAACAGTAGTACATTTATCATATGTGTGATGTTTGTTTGCCCACCACTACTTTTTTGTGGGGGAGGGGGCTTTTGATCCTTGGAAAGAAGTCGATCGACTTACATCCTTGTGATAACTTTCATCAGTGACATAACCTCTCAAACTCTTAGTGCAAGAAATCTAGACAAAGCCTGACAAAATGGGGGTGGGGACAAAGGCCCCAAAATAGGGACATATTTTAAATATTGCTCTTATAACTTAAAAAAAGTTGCTAGAATAACAGGGTTTGTTTTAACATGCATTTTCTCTTGGATTTGAAGTCTGAAACTCAAATGTGTGTCCTTATTTAGTGACTTCAATCCTCAGATAATCCCAGTGATTTGTTAGAAAACCACACTTTTTATGATGAACACACCAAAAATATGAGCCACAAATCTGGACATTTTGTGAAAATCTGTACACTCGTGAGGTATGATGAAAGTGAAGTGAACCGCCAACACATGACAACAGAACAGCTGCTGTACTTTTTAAACAGAAATTAAGTTGCAATACTTGTTTCAATTACAATAGTTACTGACGATGTTTAGTCTAAACGCCATTGCCCTATTCTCATGTTATGATTCACAGTTATGCAATTTGTTATACACAACTTAACGTTCAAATAATGCTGTACGGGTGTTTTAATTCAGCAGTTTTCAGGCCGAGGTTCTTAAATACTTATTTGCTTTGGTCAAACTGGTGCTACGGTTCTTGATCCTGACTACAGCTTTAAACTGTCACCCCCCCCCCCCCCAATACATTTTTTTTGAGAAATTCCATATCATTCCACAAAACTCCTTAGGACTGTGACATTAATCCAGAGGTGTTGAAAGACTAAGCTGTACTACTCCATCATTAGTCTTGATTTTATTTTGGCTGAGGCATGGGACCAAGTCTTTTTTTATTTCCTAAGGGGCCTCAAAGACTGGAAAGAGTGAAACGAGCTTAGCTTGGGAGTGAACCCTGTTGTTCCGCTTTAGTGTTCACTATAGCAACGATCGACAGTTATGCAAAAATGCACCTTCTACTTACAATAGCCCAGCCTCCTTCTCGTCATGTGCTGTGACAGTTTCATTATCCAGTAGCAAAGGACGCCTAGATAAGTCACCAGTTGCACTCTCTGAAAACCTGTCAGCGCTTCACTTTGACAGAAGAGAGAAAAATAGTTTCTGTTTTTTTGAATGGCCTAACTCGCGGCTACTTGAAATACAGAAAGAGACAGAGGCAGACTCCTGAGTAAATTGGAAGACATTTGTAGGCAGAAGAAGGAATTCGCCCCAGGTAGTTAGTAGTTGTTTATCAAACGACCCCTTTATAGAACGCTTATTAAAAGTGCTGCTTAACCTATCTAGATTAAAATTGCACTTGCGAATAAAAAATTTCGACTTGGCATGAAAACATAATCGCGTTCTGAGAGTACGACTGTTATATGATAGGCCTTCTGAGTGGGATTAGGGTTTAATGCGGTATGGGTGGGGCGGGAAGAAACTAAATTTGGAAAACATTTGACAATTTTTCAGCTTATAAATATTTAATTCCTTTCTAGTTCATTAGTTTTCCATCTGTGGGAATCGAGTACCCTGTAAACTAGAATAACTGAGTACCAAATGGCACTAAAAAAGAATGAGATATTTTTTTTTGGGGGGGGGGGGGGTATTACGTTTTTCTTAAGTGTAACATTTGGCTAGGAAACCACTAATCAACTCATATTTAAAATAGGCTGCACAGAACTGTCACCGAAACACAGAAACATGGTTTATATAACTGAATAGTCTATGACATGGGTACCATCTCCCAAGAAGGGCACACTGGCACATTTTGGTTGCTACTATAGTAGGGACCAATAGAGTGAGTGATGTCATAGTATATTTATATCTATATCTGTCTATCTCTATATATTGGCCCCTTGTCCTCTTGATGCTGATGTAGACCCTTACCACCTTCAAACATTATCCAGGGAGGGGGTCTAGCCAAATCCTGTTGTAACCTTGCAGGTGGGGCTCCCACCTCCCTTAGGAGAGAATGACATTGTGGTCCATTACCTTAAGACCGAATGCAAGAGAATGTGCATCATATACATGTCAGGAGCAGGAACCACTAATTTGGCAGATTGAGTCTGACATTACAGACATCACCACTCTTGATGCCAGCTCATTCTTGCTTCCCCAGTCACCATTACAGTGGTATAAGGGAAATTTACTCCATCCTCTACTGGGGCATGCCCAAGTTGCTAGCAGAAACCTCTGCACCTTGTCAATGTAGGTGAGCTGATGTATACTGCCCCCCCCCCCTTTCAAACAGTGTTAAATCAAGTATTTAATTGGCAAATAGAAATAATAAAGAATATGTTTATGCAGAGTTGTGATTGGGAGTCAGGTGAGCCAATGTATCTGATTTACCACTCTTTGAAAATTAGTTTTAAAATGTTATGGTAGTGAGGAAATCATTCTATGTTGTGCAACTTATAAACAAATGTGTGACATCTAGGTCCAATGAGGTCATTGTTCCACTGTATTCAGTATTCATAAGATCTTCACAGAAAGCTTAAAACAATGCTTATAATCTAAAATTGAAAATCCAAAGGCAATTGCTGGATCTACTTGACTGTAAACTGCTACTATACTCCGTTTAAATAACCACCAAGAAAACACACACTGAAACTATTTGCAAGCCAAGCACTTTCATTCAACTTTTAATGAAATTTCATCAGAGTTATACTAAGCAGTTAAACATTGTAACTTAGTTAATTAAATAATTAATCACATGACCTTCTATTTAAAAACTCATGAAGGATTTAAAAAGACAGACAAAAATTGTATACATAAAATAATACATGAAACATGCTACATATAACCTTTCCATATAAAACAAATTAATTATATACATTGTGATTTTAACAAACTCTTTATATTTATACTCTCGTTTAATCCAGGACTTCTATTTGCATTTAATAATAGCTGCCAATTAACTTCTTTAACTTCAAGTTTATTATTTAAATCCCCTGCATGTATTTGTTGAGTTATGTAATCTAATACAAAAAAAGAGAATTTACGAAACTCTGAATAAGATGTAGCATGTTTTGCTAAAGCATTTGACATATCTTTATTTTTAATGGCTAATACATGCTCGTAATGAACAAGGTGAAGCATGCTTTGCTAAAGCATTTGACATATCTTTATTTTTAATGGCTAATACTTGCTCATAAATTTGTTTTGACAGTTTTCTTACCTATATAGAAACTGTCATATGACTCACACATAGCTACAGTAAATATACAACTATGCAAGAATTGCAAGTAAATCTAGATGTAGCCCAAATTTGTTTAGGTAAATGTCTTAATATAACATTTGAAAATTCATTAATATATCTACAGTACTTGCTGTTATTACATTTAAACATGCAATTTTTATTTACATCTCTTTCCACTTGACGTTTTTCAAATATTATTTTAAAATTATATATTTTCTTATAAGTAAGTCTGCTACAACTAACACAGTCTGCACAGCACCCATGACACATACCAACAGCAGTGACACACCCAGCAAGCCCGTAATGAGTAACACTTAAAAACCAAGTTTTCTTGTCACTGGAGACTCAGTTTAGTGAGGCACACAGATGTCATACTCACCAGGCTGGAAAAGGAGAAAGTCATGGTCAGCTGCCTGTCCAGTGCCAGGATTCGCCAAGTCAAGCATGCACTCAGTTCTCTCAGCAATGACTCTGTCATAGTTCATGTTGGTGTGAATGACCTGATACATACCTTGCTGGACTATATGAAGAGAGACATGGTCAAACTCTCTGAGTATGTGTCCCAGGCAGGTATGCCCCTAACCTTGAGCAGCATACTACCCTCACCTAGAATGATGCCACAGTATAAACAAGAAATGATTAATTTCAATAATTTTCTTAGTTTTTGGTGTCACTCCAAGGGTATTCAGTTCCTGTTTGCTTGGGAACCCATGGTCGACAAACCTCTCTGCTTTGCCAGCGACGGTTTGTACCTGGCACCCCTAGGCTTTTAGCTGCTGGCAAAGGCTCTTGCCTCACCCATAGTGACTTTTTAGGCAAGGTCTCAAAAACAACATTACCAACATGAAATTAACCAATCAGAACAAAATAAGGGTCATGCTGCTAAATGCTAGGAGCTTAAACCAAAAATTGCACTTCCTGGATGCATTTCTATCACTAGAAGATGTATATGTCTGTGCAGTCACAGAAACCTGGTTTAAGGCCTCAGGGAGTACGCAGGCCCTGCAAGGTTACAATGCCTTCCACACCTTTAAACCGCAAAATGAATGTGTGAAAACCAAAGGATGCAATGTTTCAATCTATATTAAAGATAAATTCACTCTCCATCTAGTTAGACTGGACAACTCCATGGGGTTACTCCAGGTCCAGGTTACAGTGGGTAAGACCCCCATTCAAGTCCTAGCCAATTATAGATCTCCCTCCATGGGTCATGACACCCATGAAGCCTACTTAACCAAACTGAAGACAATCCAAATTTTATCAAACACAGTGGTTATCAATTATTTCAATTATCCCACCATCAACTGGGAAACCTACTGTAGCCCACACTCACTAGCACAAAAGTTCCTTGACTTTTTGACTTCAAATGCCCTGCAGCAGACTTGTGTTTTGGAGGTCTCTGGTGTTTCGGTAAGTTTTTTGAGAGAACCTCCACGTATGTGGATTTACATGTTTGATGAGTATTATGTGTTTGAGTAGTGTTATGTGTATGAGTAGTGGTAGTGTGTGAATATGTAGTGGCGGGTGAGTTGACAACCTTCTCTGTGTTACTGTTTTAAGTGACAGAGAGCATGGATTCTAGATTCTTGGTGTAAATACATCTCTCGCAGATTGTTTTATTAGTAGAGGGTTGTCTGTGTACATGAGGCAATTGCTATACTGCTTCAAGAGACCCAAGTCGACAAGATTGGCTGGAGAAACAACACAATAGTAGTCCCAACTGTCCATAATGCTAGGTTGAAGACTGTTGTCACTAGGGGTGGATTTTTCAGAAACTATTACGGAGGAGCTCAGTGAATGGATATTTCTTCTGAGTTTTAAGGGAAAATTTGTTGAATTTAACTGTCCAACTTTGGCGCACAATTGCATGGCAGTAGACAGTGCTGTGTGATGTGCAAACAAGCAGAAACCTGATCAGATGCAGGGCTTAAATACCAGAAGCTAACACTTGAAAAAAAACCTCTTAAACTTCAAAAGGACCAATGAGGATGTTTATTCTAAGCCATAGGCAGGCCTCCCTTTACTAGTCAGGTCCCAATTAACACAATTCTCTCACAAAAGTGCAGATAGGTCCCTTTCAATCCAAGGAGGCTTGGAAAATATGCTCAGGACAAACAAACCACTACAAACAGTTCCAGAAGCAGCAGGCCTGGATCTGGACTATGAGATAGCTACTAGCTACCCTACTTTTAGCGGAAAACACAAGAAAATGTTTAACACAGCAGAAGAATAGCAATGAGACACCGAAAAAAACATTGAAAACAGCAGAAAATCAGCTAGGAGGCTGATCTATGCCTGGCATACAAGGCATTGTCAGACCCCACCCTTTTGGAACTCCTGCAAATCCGCAAAACAAGCAGCAGTTAGAACTACCCATTCTAAAGACTTAAACCTTGTCTTTGATATAAATAGGACCTGCTGGACAGACAGGTATGCATCCTAGAGACTAATCCTTCTCTGAAACAGGCTCTCCATGCATTTGAAGCAGAGTTAATCCCGAACCTAATTAAAGTGTAACTTGGACAAATGGATGGGGAACAGGAAATTCATCCCTATTTGGCACCTGTGTCTCTAATTAACACAGGCACTGTGTAAATGGTTCATCTCCCAGGCCCCTTCTTGTAAATGTTTTAGCTCCCAAGCCCCTGCTTACACTTATCAATGGTACCAGAACTTGTCAGAGATTTGAGATGTGTGGCTAGGCTTAAGATCCTTGTGGTCGATAGCTTAGTACATAAACATGAACCTGTGTAACGCATTACTAAGTTTACTCTTATTTCTGACAAAACAAGCAATAACAAGAATACAAAAATCAAGAATAGAGCCAAGTTGTAAGGGAATTATAAATGTGATGAATGATGTAGCAGAAAGGGGAAAATTGATTTGGGAGCTAAGGTAAGAAAGTTGTATATCCACAAGTGACTTCCATGACTACGTTGCAGAAAGAGAAATATTTGAATATCTAGAATTATGACATGTCAAGAAGTATCTGTCCAATGGGAAAATGTGTAAGGTGAACGTACACACACACACACACACACACACACACACACACACACACACATATATTTAATGGAAGGGAACATGTGCATAAGAGCTTTATGTTAAAGAATGTTTGTTTTAAAAAATAAACTCTGTACTGTTTAAAAGTTGTTGGATTTGTTAAACACTTGAATGTCATACATTGTCTCTAAAATATGTACACTGTAGTCTGTATGTTATATGGCTGAATACACCTGTTGGCTATTGATGGTCTTTAGGCACCACTAAGTGTTTTATGACTGTAAAACACTTGTGATCCTGCATGTTTTATCTATAGCTAGTACTATGTCGGAGTAGCTAAAGCTCCATGTACTACAAAGAGTACTAATCAGATCTCTCCATTCATAATTAATTAGTTATATGTTGTCAACATGGATGCCTTGGTTCACCTCATAAGCTTTTCCTCCCACCACTCTTGACATCCATATACCAGGCACATAAGCACATAAGTTGATTATGATTGGAAACACTCATGATCCTGTATGTATATATATATATATATATATATATATATATATATATATATATATATATATATATATATATATATATGGCACAGCAATGCCATGTAAAAGTAGTGTATTCCACCTTTGGTGGGCAAAGAATGAAATACTATGTCATGGGTCCATTTCTCTTCTAACTTGTATTATACATGTGGCAGTTTGCAAAGTGTAAGCCACTTTCAGATTACTTTATATCTGCCATCCAGATACCTTTTCTCATGTAGTACCCTTAGTACTAAGGAGGTGTTGTAGTATGGCACTGCTACAGTTTTTAACTTAAGAATTGTCACAATATCAGGTATATGAAAGTATTATATTCCAGTAGTAGCTAACCTTAATGATATACATGCCATTAGGGAAAGCAATATAAAATGATCTGTATATGGACGAAAGGCATATCCAAAGGCAACATAAAAGTGGCATAAAGTGGTGAAATAAATGGTACAACATAAAGAGTAGCAGTGCTCACATGCTAGTCAAAAATGTTACCTGATGCTGCATCTTTGATAAAATAACATTCCCCGGGATTCGTGAAGCTTGCGCCAAACATGGCCGCCGAGTGATTCAGGTACAATCCAGTTCCACGTACACTACTGGCGTACGCCAGATCTGCGCAGCCCTCGGATTAGGTATGCTAATCACCCCATGTGCAGTGCCGCACCATGCAAATGAAGGTACATAGCGATTCATGAAGTGGTGCAGGCGTAGCGTAAGCCCACAGAAATGTAAACAAATAAACACGGTTTACATTTTTCCAAACAGAACATCGAAGATATGAAAGCGGACCAGTCTCATGTATTACAAATTTAACATATGCCAATGGCTAAATATACAGCCAATGGCATAAGAAAAGATGCACAACACCTAAAAAACAACATTTAATGCCATGTCCACAGTAACGCAAAGTACAACCACAGGGTATGCGTGCGCAAACGGGAACACAAAGAAAATATATACAAATGTCATAAAATCGCAATGTAATACAAATCATGATTTCACCATAACACTCAATGGTATGCATGGTACACCACAACCAAGCTGCAAGGGTTGCTAAGGGTCTGTGACAGTATTCGGCGCGGTAACTAGGAATTAGTAGTCAATGCCATGCAAATGAGGCAGGTAATAGTGAATCGCAAATGTCCCGCCAGACTAAGGATGTACCATATGGCGCAGCGCTACAACACTGAGAAGTGGCTTAGAGGTATACATGACATCAGCAGTGGGGTGTGCCACCGTAGCTGTAAGCACATTGGAGCAATGCAAATCTGGCCTGGCCGTTGCTAAGCAAAGTCGCAGGACAGGGGTGGGGAGGTAGGTATAGCATCGTTTAGCTGAGAGCACATATGGTGCCCGAAAGCGCATTTGGATGGGGAGGAAAACGTGCCTGAAACCCGGTAAGCTGATGCACGCGCCGCGCACTATAGCTCAAACAGGAAGGTCAGGGAAAGAAAATAAGGAAATGCCGCAGTAGGGTAATTGGAGTACAACTAAGCAATTAACACCTATTAACTCACAGCGAGCAATCGACGGCAGCTGACAAGTCTGCTCGCAGAAACCTGCAAAACAGGATAGGGGAGGTGTCGGATTGCAAAGAAAAGAGAACTGTCATAGCAGAGAAAAGCAAACCTGCAGTAGACTGGCCATAGAACACATTACGCAAGATAAGCCAGGTGTAGGAAAGTACAAATGAAAGCAGGCTGCTGGATGCATGCCAGAAAATGGGAGGTGAAACGTTAAGAAATGTAAAGGGAAGGGCAAGAGGTAATCAACGGCAGCCAAATGTAATTCAACACCAAAGGCACCACAATAGTAGTTCCTGTCGTAAAACACATAAGATACCCTGTAGCTACGATCATACATACACACCCTATGACATCATTGGTGCTCACAGCACAATAGTATAAAGCGTGAAAGCACCCCACACACACCTGTGTATTCCCAAACACTGCACCATCGGTGTAAACATACGGGGAACTTTTACAATGTACATGTTGGGAGCTGCCATAGCTGTGATTCATCACCATGTGTTAGAGACTGACGGTGTTGTGGAGGATGATGCTGACAACCACCGCAGGCCCTGGAGGAGGAGAAGAGTGTTCAAACCAAGGGTAACCTACCAGGGGCTACATTCTCTGGAGATAGTAGAGCGTTACAGGGTGGACAGGGACATCTTACAGCAAATAGTTGAGCTGTGCCGGCCACGCCTGAGATCCAGAAACAACAGAGGGGAACCCATCCCAGTGGACATGAAGGTATGTGTAAGCTTGTGAATACTAGCCACAGGTACCTTTCAAAGGCCAACTGGAGATATAATGGGGATCTCACAGGCATCAGCATCCAGGGTACTACACCAGTTCCTGGATACCATGTTACCACATGCCAATGAGCATATATACTTCCCCCGAACACAGGAGGAGTTGGCCAGCAATATGCGTCTCTTCCACCATGTGGCACACTACCAGGAGGTACTGGGTGCGATAGACTGCATGCACATACATATCAAGTCACCACCCGGTGAGCATGGTAGGTGCTACATAAACCGCAAGGGATACCACTCCATCAACTGCCAGGTCGTGTGCAATGCCCAGGGCATTATCATGGATGTGTGTGCTGGCAGCCCTGGAAGCTACCATGACTCCCACATCTGGCATGCCTCACAGCTGTATCAGGTATTTGTCAGGGGGGACATCCCACATGGCCACCTTGTGGGGGATGCTGGCTATGCACTGGAGCCGTGGATGATGACTCCCATCAGAAATGCACACACACCCATGCAAGAACACCATAATGAGGCACACGCACAAACCAGAATCATCATAGAGTGTGTGTTCGGGATGCTGAAATCATGGTTCCGTTGCTTGGACATATCTGGTGGAGCCTTACAGTACTCTCCAAGCATGTGTTCCCACATCCTCATAGTATGTGCCATGCTACATAATATGATCCTGCGGAAACAGCTGCAGCAGGGACAAAATGGTGAAGGCCCTCACAGCCCACAGCAATTGCCAAGGCCATCACAGACACAGGGATTCAGACCATGAATACCCTGTGCCAGCCCCAATAGGCAGACAGAGACGTGCCCAATATGCCTATGCCTTGGCAAAGAGGGAACGTATAGCGCATACTCTGACAGTGTAGGCCCCTATGGACTGACACACCTCTCCACCTGCACACACAGCAAAATGGATGGCACACACACACGACCACCTGTAAATTGTAATGTCTAGGTGGCCTACTGTGTGAACCCTACATAGGCAGCCCTCAACCATTGTACACACAACAGCTATTGGAACAAGGAATGTCAACACCTGAACAGTACACGCACCAATCAGCATATGTTGGTACTGTGTGTATAGGTTCCTAGGTACATCGGTAGGTACACGCCAGATTGTCAGAGGCCATTCATCAATTGAGGCAAACAGTGTCTGCTGTCATCACCACATCGAGTAACCAATTGTCACTCAGTGGAGCAGAGCCAGTTGCGGGATCCATGTGTGTAATCACTGTTCCCCACACACTCTGCATGGATTCCCTGGTGCGTTAATGAGGGGCTCCATATAATGTAATCATGGATGTAGTGGCAAAGCATGGGGTGTACCCATGACAGGTATCTGTCATCCCAGCATGCTCCACCTACAGTTGTGTGAAGGTGTAGCACATTATAGTGTGTGGCTCACTGTGACATACATACCCAATGCTGGAGCACATCCATTAAACATCACTTGGACATACCATTAATAGGTCTCATCCATATGTAGACTAACTGAGTTACCCATTTGATCGCAGTATGGAGTAACAGCCTTAGTGGAGTATAGTCCACATACAAAATGCCATAACACGTGTACAAATCCCAGATACCCAAGTGGTAAATGCAGTGACTGTCGTGCATGTTCCCAGTCCCACATCCTGCAAGGGATGTAACGTAATCCCGAAGGCATGAATAATGCATGTTGGATGCAGGTCATCAGATCATGTTTAGCACATATTAGCGGGAATATGCATTGCCCAGTGCTGGTAAGCATCGTTTAAAAATGACTATACGGATATGCGCGAAACAGGGCTGAGCTTCTCTGAATATTGCGCAGATCACGGTCAATGATGTCCAGAACAGGTGAAACCAGCATTATTCACCCCTGTACTAATAGTGCCTGCTCTGAAGGGTAAAATGACCACTGCCAGGAGTAGAACACGCAATCATGTACAAAATCACCTAACACTAAGCTACCCAAGATGTACCAACAGCAGGTGTGTAATTTGACAGGTTCAAACACAAACTTGCGGAGTCCAGGTAACAGTATACACCGACATGTACACAATGAAAGGTGTATTCTGCCTGTCACTCTCTCTGTTTCATATATATATATATATATATATATATATATATATATATATATATATATATATATACATATACATAATAGAGATAGGGTGATAGAGAGATATATGTTGATATATACAGATTCACCTATATCTGCAAATATGTAGATAGGTCAACGACATGTACACAACCATGGAGGTACAAATAAATAGGATACTGCCAACTATGGAATGTGTCACATACCGACACGCATAATCACGAGGCTGAAAGACCGAAAGAACACAGTACCGGAACACTAGAACCGCGAGTAATATTATCACAATATTAAGGGACATTTAGTTATCGCTGCTGGTGTTGCGGTCCACGTAGGTACTGTGTTCAACTGTGTTTGTGATTGCCGTAGTCTGTGTATGTGTGTGTTGAGGGTGCCGTGTGCTTTTCCGTGGGACTGTAATGTGTGTGTGTGTGTGTGTGTGTGTGTGTGTGTGTGTGTGTGTGTGTGTGTGTGTGTGTTTGCATCGTGTGTCTGTTAGTGCTAACTCGGAGGTAGATCATTACGGTAGGTGTGGTTATAGCTGGCTGTAGGCATACGGTTACCACCTGTCCCACTTTAAGAGGGACAGCCCCTCCCTGGGCAGTTGTGTCCTGACAAAAAATATTAAAAAGGGCAAATGTCCAAGATTGTAGGACATAATTATGTCCCATATATTATGTAATAGTTGCATTAAATAGTTATGCCTGTATCTAAAAAACGTAAATGTTACATGAAACATGATAAGTAGCTAAAGTGCTACAAGAATAAGTATGTATTCAGGATAAAAGTATGTGCTAACCTGTGTACTGACCATGGGTATGTGTCGGCCTGTAAACACCGATGTGTGTCCTGCAAATGTCCCACTATGGCCATTTGAAAAGGTGGCAACCCATGCCAAAGAGGTTCAGTCACCAACACAACTGCAATGAGTGCAAATATCTGTGACAGAAATACACGGGACAGCTGTCATGTAGTAACATTCCTTTACATATCGCTGTATTTCCGGAGGTCTGAAAGTATCAACCTCACCTGCATACTATATAGAAACCAATTAACAACGGTCCAATGTATAAGCCCGTAACAACCATAGTTTCAGTCTACTAACTGATAGGTCTTCAATTAGGGAAGGAGCCCACACACATACATGGAATAAGTAGAAATGCAGTCACCACAAACCTGTATATGCTATGTACACCCACCTACATCTCCCACACACGAAACAATAGCAATACAGACTGTAATATCATCACAAACATCCACTCACTCAATTACATCTGCAGAAGCGTTAACATACCTTGTGAGAGACACATTTGTAAAGGCGCCATGTGAAATCGTAACTGTTGTATAATGGAACAGACGGCGATGTTACAGGTTTTGTTTGCAATAGTCCCTTATCAGACGGTTGAGATGACAGGTACACTCACATGTAGAGCCACATACTCTAGCCATCACACACAATCCACTGGGGACATGAATCCAAAATATCCGTCTCTGTACAAATAGCAGTTGCAATTCCACACAACAAAACACATACAGGCCATCTCCCCGAAGGTAGGGCAAAAGAGCAACGCCCAAGTGGAGAATTCAATTATACCCCACTGTTGCCACGTAATTGGCTAATGGAGTAGCTGCACAACTGATGTGCATGTAATAATTTACTCAGGAACACCAATTGGCGGCAGGAAACCACGTTACAGGTATCTATGTATATAAGGATGACTTGCCAGACATTCAAACCGTATGCTCATACCATAGAACCGTTTAAACAGTAAAGGTATAAGAGAGATATTTACGAAAGTTCGGAACGCTAACAAGGTATGTAGAACACTCAGTATGTTAGTGTATGTATAGCCTGTTTTGTATTAATTAAAAGTGTCCACAATGCGCAAAGTGGGAAAAGGTATTATGTAGTGATGTCTTGCTGAGCATAGTAATGCCTGTAGAAATTGTGTGTCCTGCTGTGGGCCACAAGGTAAACATCACAGACACCACAAGGGATGCTACATGAGGGCTTTAAACAGAACAATTCCACACCACCCGCTGTCAGTGGTAGGGTATGTCCAACAAGTACGTGCCATAGCAGGGGATAGTATATGTTGATATACTGTCACAGTAGGCATGTGTATGGGCATATAACGACAATAACATGCCTAAGGTGGTCCTGCTGTGCAAGCATGCTTTGCATTATGGGATAATATGTAAAATATGTGTAATGTACAGTATTGTAGGTAGATATGTCAGATATTCAACACAGCATAACAGTTATATCATGCAAACAAAAGGTATCGTCTATTGGCATGTACAAGACACAATAACAGGATACATATGGCTTGTAGTCACGGGACACTGTAACAGCATGATAGCTAATCGAAATGGAAGAGCTACTCAATTAACCATGCACAAAGGACATGTAATAGCTTCACAGGTTCATAGTGAGGTACTATGCTGTCTGGCAAGTCTATGTGTAAGCCCAACTACAGTGTTTACACCGGCGGCACCTCTCTAGGGTAGTGTCCTGTCTGTGAACAGCAGAGCCATGTGCTACCTGCACCTCTGCACAGTACAACCACTGCAGTGATCCCTGGCGTACATGTGTGTCTCCCATCCACCAAGTGAGGTATCTCATAAACAGTGCTACTGAGTGTCCCTGCGTGATGTACATAGGAATCATGTTCCAAGGCATGGTGAGTGTCTGGTTTGGGAATGTAACCCTCAAGAACATCCCACTCATCATTGCATTTGTGCACATATCCATGAGCCATGTTGCTCTCAGTGGCTTTTGCTTATGTCGCTTATGTGGAGTATATCCTTGAATATTGTTGTGGACATGGGCCCTGTATGTTCAGCAGAGGTCACCCCTGAGTATGCAGTATGCAAATGTGTACAGTCCTGGTGTCCGTAGTACTGTCGCATACGTCAACCTTCAGAGCTCAATAATTCTCATGGTGTGTTTATGTTGTGGTATGTAAAGCCATTGCTGTTCTGTAAGGTACACCCTAAACGGGGTGTTATACCCTTGAATGTGTGTATACGTCAGGAGTTTAGAGGTACAAGGGTGCCTTTGTTCCAGCTACAAACCCAGTACAGATAAGGGTGGCCACGTAGAAGGATATCCACGCCACATTGGCTATATGGTTATCAAAGGAGTGGGTGCTACATACGTGTGTACTAAGATCCCATATAATGTCATATGTATGTAGGGGACTACCACCTATGTGATAGTCAGTGGGTGATTGGTGTAATCCAAAGGGGATGTTCATGCACCATGTGTCATGCAGCTTGAGGCCATGTTATCGACATCAGGTATCCGTCACAGTGACACCCTTATGGAGGGAGTCTGTATCAGCTGGTGGATCAATCATGGTGCCTTGTATGCAGTTGTCTGGAAACCTAGTCAGGGAAAGTACCTCTGTGCTAGCCTGTACCTCAGGGAAGCATATACCGAACATGAGGGGCCCTATGACTGAGGACTGTGGTATGCCAAGTGTAACTGAAATACAGTAGGTACTACGGTATCCTACCCTCATTGTGTGGGTCCTGTCCGTGAGCCACTTTGCATAACATCCTGAGACGTAGGGATCGATGTGCAGGTGGATGTGTATGTTGTCAATACCAGAATGGAGAATGGTGCTGAAAGCCAATGAGAGGACAATGTAGGCTGTGTGGACCCCTTTACCGTCATCAACTACCCTGGTAACTGTATCAAAGGAGTCCACCAGGTGTAGGAGCCATGGTCTGGCCCTAACAAGTCCAACCTGGGTGGCATCAAAGGTCTGGAGCCCACCAATGTCTCTGTGAATGACTTCCATGATGATGTGCCCCATAGCCTTGCAGAAAAGTCCAGTCAGGCGTATAGGGCAATAGTCCCTCTGGTTCATTGTGGTGCCACCTGTGTGGAGTGTGATAACTGTTGCTGTGCGCCATTCAGGGGCCACAATGTCTGATACAAGGCTATTAGTGAATCTGGTGGCCAAGTGGGGAGACATGTCGTTCTGAGGTTTGTGTAAATCACAGCCTGGGATATTGGACAGTCACATGGAGTCTATGTTCCAGGCCTTAGAGAGTACAGGTTGGAACTGTGTAGTTGTGACCGCAGGGACCCCGCAATGTTGGGAGTGAGAGGGTGTAAAGTTAGCATTGAACCCATCCACCAGGATGTTGCCAGCATCACTCAGTTCTGTAATGTTCCTCAGTAATCGTCGTATGTCAGAGCAGATGTGGGTATTGCCATTGGCTACTGACATACCTCCATAATGCTTTGTGGTACACCCTGGAATGTGTCGCAGTAATGTTTACGTAGCTAGGTTTGGAGGATGTGATAAGGGATCCCAGAGCCCTACTGAGGCTGACCAGTGAGCTACCCCACCCATGGGATTGTACTCCACTTTGCAACAGCCTCCACCTTTTGTTGTACATTATGTCCATGGAACTGGACCACCAGAGTGGCTTCCGTTATCTGGTGGGTACCATCATGGCTCTGTTTGGAATAGCATGATCCATGCAGTCATGTATGTGCTAATGAAGTGCACTGGGGTATGTTTCAGCATTTGTATGTGCATTGTCCATCTGCACGGGTGTCATGACATTTACTACTGCCGTCATAAGACGTCTGTAGTAGGCATTGTACTAATCTTGTACTGTGTATGCCGTGAAGGGTGTGGTGCCAGGATGTGGATAACAAGGGTGATTAGCATATGTTCGGAAACTACCAACGAGGGGATAACCACTGGTGTGGAACACCAGTGACATGTTGGTAATATCCATGTCTAGGATATTGTTGGTCTTGGTGGTGGTGTGTATGGGTTGATCCAGCTGAGTGGTGTTTATGAATCCTGGACAGCGTTGGCCTAATGTGTCGGTACATGAGTAACTATCCCAGTTAAGTGTGGGGTAATGTCAGTCGCACATCAGTAGTACCTGTCTGAACCCTACTGTCCAGTACACCAAGAAATGAGGGCCTGTAACCGTGGGGTATGTTGTTGAATCTGTAGCATGTTACAATGTGTATAGCAGTTCTGGCCACAGTTAGTTACACGTGGATCACCTCTGATGCATTGTGCTAAGTAACCAGCCAGGAGGTGTGTACAACATAGTGAAATATGGACACACCTCAGCCATGGGTGTTCCGGTCCAGGTTACATGACTGAAAGGTGTGGTCTGCGTATAACCTGTCAGTGCAGGTGTGCTCTGCGGAGCCTAGAGGCAGGTCCCAGTCACTGCAGAGATATTAAAGTGGTCCATTATAAGGAGTGCCATGCCTGCGTGCGTCAGAGATGATGTCAAGTATTGAGTCACATGACCCCATGTTTTGCTTGCCTGTTCCCATTCTGGTGGTGAATGTTATTGGAAACTGTGCAAGACAGGCAGTATAGGAGCAGCAAGAGCCTTACATGTTATCTGTACTCCCAGGGCTGTCAGGTGCAGGTCATCTGTGCCAAAGCATCGTGTTTTGTAGACCATGTCATTCAAAGCGGACAGATACCGGATGCCTGTGGAATTACAGCAGAAGCATAGGCAACTGTTGAAGTGAAACAGTCAGTTGTTGTACAGTGGTATCTAGTCTGGATGAATGCAGAATGCTCCCCAGGGCTTGGCCGACACCTTCTGGGCTACAAGACCGGAGAGCTATTGCATGTCCCTGCACATGTAGTCTGGGAAGTTACATCTCAGGGCAGTCACACTAACATGGAGAATGACAGTCAAATTGTACCTGGTGAGGTGTGGCATGGGTGCATAGGTTATGTTGCAGAACCAGTTACCCGACAGCTAGATGTAAGCGACTATCGCCTTGTGTACCCTGCTGAGTGGGACATCAGTGTGACCACCTACAGAGTCACCTATGACTGGTGTGTTGGGTATGTTATAACACCCTATTGGCTGTAGTTGATGGGCACACATGAGTCTGTGGGCTATAAGTAATTGTTGTTGTGTTTGGTGATAGGGGCTGCCTCTGGTGCCTACACAGAGTATGGAGAGATTCTGCAAATGTCGTACTCATACTATGTGTGGCCTGTGGTGGTGGAGATCTTGTGATGAGTGGGGTGTGTTGCAAATGTTACATGTCCCCACATGAATGTCAGGTACAGTCTGGGTTGGTGAGAGCATTACCCCCAGCATGGCTACATATGTGCATCTCCCACAGGCTGCAGTGTTGTATGTTGGGGGGTGAGCATTGACTGTGTACATGAGATAATTGCTCTATTGCCACATGTTCGCCATATTCATCATATAGATAGGCAATAGCACTGGTACGTGACAGTTGGACACGCCTGTATATTCAACCATGTCTCACGAGATATGTGAGTTACATGTGTACAACAGCTGTTGTACTGTAAGCAAGCTGGAAATGTAAGGACAGACAGTGTACTTTTAAGAAATGAGTTGGAATGGGTGCTATAGTAATTAGTAGCTCATGAAATGCTCACAAGTTCTGAACAAGTGCTGAGCATGAATATGCAATACAGATAGGGTGTTGGATAATATCAACCCACTGCAACCCACAAGTGGAGACGACAGT
Source organism: Protopterus annectens (assembly GCF_019279795.1). Taxonomy (NCBI): domain Eukaryota; kingdom Metazoa; phylum Chordata; order Ceratodontiformes; family Protopteridae; genus Protopterus; species Protopterus annectens. Next base: position 1,231,000,859 of record NC_056725.1, read on the forward strand.
CATAATTGGAGGCACTGCACTATTACCCTGCTGAGTATGGTCTGCAAGTCTATGAACCTTTATCAACGTAGATGTTAGCAGTACAGAAGTAGATGACAGTACGGATGATTTCACACTGCATAGCATACCTGTGACAGGTCATAGGACATCATCACCCATATCATGTTCCAGCTACACTGAGTATACTAGATGTACCTTTGTATGTGACAGGAGTGTTCTACCAGTGGCCTGTTGACAGAATCAACACTACAAAAGGTGTCAGAGTGACATGTGCATATCACACCAGTGGCAGCTACAGTAAAACAGGGTTAATGTTTTGTACTCTCCCCTCATTGTAGCCCATACCACACAGACAAATGGGAGGCATCTGTGTATGTAAGGATGTGAATGGCCATGACCTAGGAGCAATAGCTGTCAAAGTGTTGTGGACAACATACAGTATGGGCTTTGTGGATGAGGTGTGTGACATATGTGCACAATCTGACAGCTGATAATAGCATTGTCACCGCTAGGTGAATAACCCTGTACCCATTACCTACCACATAGGCAGCAGTCAACATTATGGACACTGTGTAAGGGATGGTGCTGTGCAGTTCACCTCCCTGAGTTGGTGACGTCTCCAGGCCTACTGGTAGTCATACGAGGCACCCATGTCATGACAGGGTGCCATCCATGGACATGGAGATCATTGGACAGGCATACTCAGCACTCGGGTGACCAATATCGGATCACATATCACCTTTAAGGGGTATTGGCTGTGCGTGGATGGGCGATACCAGCCTTCACAATCCTCAATTCCACTATGCAGCATGCTGGCTACCTTGCATAAAGACATGTGCTACACTGTGATGTTGGACATGCTACACGTACATATCCTGATCTGAAAGACATACATCATGGACAGCCACCGTCCTACTACAAGGATCATCACATGCTGGACAGATCCCTGTGCCATGTTACATACTCCTGCCATACCATTCAACCCTGTCCATCAAAGCTGCACATGTCATCTCTGTCATACATGGTGTGATGACTGCATGGTAGATGTATTATTAACTGTCTGGATCAGTAATGTGGCACTGATGCACCTCGCGGTGGCAAAATGGCTGTCGGATACAGCTAGGAAACCTTGCCCGTGCATGCTATAGTTGATAACCATCCCTGCGAATGACGTTCGGCTAGCCATTGTCCCATGTCTATCACATGTGCAACACAGGCAATCCGTGGCAGGATGTTGAACTGCTGTACAGTGCCGTGTAGATGTATATGGCAAAACACATGCATGTAAAGGTTCCATGCGTATGTGTGCATTGTCTCTGCTCATGTCCATTAAGGCAGTGTATGTGTTGATATGTGACATATACACAGCATCAAGGTCAACACCATCACTGTGGACACATCCAGGCATGTGCTGATAGGTAAGAACACCAGTACAGGCAAACAGACATGTCCACATCAAGACAGCATTCACATGGAGTATGAACAATGTAATGAGGTGACACACATATATGGTGATGATATCCAGTGCATAACAGGTGTTACATGTATGATACAAACATGTCAGTCGTGTCAGTGTCATGATGATTTGCAAAGATAACTGTGCAGATGTGCTAGATTTAATACAAATGTATGTGCAGATGTATCTCTGTACATCTCTGTGATACTGTGACCTGTCACCATCATTATGTCTTCCAGATAATGCCTCGTTCACGCCTGCCAGCGTACAGCCGCCAGGAGAATGATGTCCTCATCCCGTACCTCCATGAGAACTACGAGGTGTTGTTCAGTCATGTGCCACAGCATGCCCAGCAGCGTGAAGACCTGTGGCAGGACCTTCGCAGGAGGGTTAATGATGTGGGTGGCCATAACTGCACCTACCAGCAGGTGCGCAGACACTGCATGGACTTGATACGACATGCGAAACAGCTTGCCACTGCAATCGCAAGGGAACAAGGTGGAACAGAGGTGGTGGGCCACAAACCCAGCCCCCACTCACACACACCGAGGAGCTACTGGCCAGCCTGGGGACACCCTCAGAACAGCATCCACAAACACTAGCTGCCATCGTAGAGGTGGGTGTCTCCCAACCAATGAGCTTGGAGTTGCCTGGTAAGTCACTACTGTACATATGACTATTATATCCCATTTAGTTGCATGTGTCACTGTACAATATGTAATGTAACATCATATGCAAGGTATGTTTACACACATGCTGCATACTACATTATGCTATCCTGTGTATGCACACATGTGCATACTATATGCTATTGTACAGGCAAATGTGTTAACATGCACAGTGCACCCTGTGGCTGTCATACAGTCATGGATAATGTTCAAACTGCTGTGTCACCCCTATACAGGTACCTCTGGCGTGCCGCACAGAGATCAGTCCGTTGCAGGTGAGACTGTCATCAGTATCAGGCATGTTAATGCATATATCTATTCGCCATGTGGCCAGTTAACACATGTACACATGATGTGTGGTCCAGTCACGATATACAGGTCACATCTCCCATCATTCACACTGGCTACCCATGTGCAATATATACAAATGAAATGAAACACCGACATGAAACCACAGTATCTGTCATTGCTACATGTGTGGACAGCTGTGCATACAACGGTGGAGGTGTTGTTCAATGTAGGCATATGTACTATACATTGGAACAACACATGTGTGGTACACAAACAGTACCACACAGTGAGCTGGGTTATGGGCAGCCCACAGGAGTCACCATTGTGTTATATGCTCCTGCAATGGGTGCTTACATTGTGATGTGCCATCTGACATGTCCCAGACATGTAGTGTTCTGGCTGCAATATTGTCACACTATCCCATAATACATACCCTACATACCAAACATACAACCCATTGTCTGCATAGCCCTGTGGACGGTGACATATCTGACATCTATGGGTGTATGTCATATGGGACTACACAGACATGTGAGATAGACAGCCATCACAAACATTTGGCCAACACATGTTCACACATGGCCATGGAGGATGGCCAGAGACATGTAGCCACACAGTAGATGTGATGTGTATACACCCTGTTGCACATTATCCACACATGGTCCAACTATAGCCTTAGTTGACTGATTATACAGTTGATGTGGTACACTGGACATCCAAAAAGCCTGTGTACATCTTGTGGAGGTGTCACGTAAGTCGACCATATAAGATGTGTTGAACATCACGACTGTGTCATAGCATGACAGTAGTCACCTGTACAGCTTCCACAGACATTGACACCACATCAGGCTACAGATACCGTACATTTCCTTGCTGCTGTTGGACATCACCATCAGCCGTGCACCTCGTGTGTGTGGTACATCAATGTCATGTGGGACATGGTGTATTGACAAGTCTGCCATGTGTGGATATAGTTGCCAGGCAGCTAATACTATGTAGTAGTTGTGCAGGGTTGTCATCCGTAGGTCTTCCAGTGACCTGTCACATGACACAGCATGGTTTGGCGTGTATACACCGCAGCAACGTGGGTCACAATCCACAGTTATGTCATGTGTATGCAAGCAGTTATGGCTATGCAATGTGTGCATATTACACACTGTATAGCAATACAGACGCCTCATGATGCCATGCAATGGCACAGTGTCTGTACTTCACACTGTATAGCAATGTAGACTCCTCACACTACCCTTCCATGCTCATGCACATTTGCTAAACGTGCATTCTATCTGTAGGGCATACAGACAACACTGCAATGTGATACCCATTACAATGCTGTGCATGTGTCAGGACACCATTGTGTCCGACATGTATGTATGTCAATGCACACGTCAGCAGATTACATGTCAAGGTCACTTCAGCCATGTGTACTGTTAACCTGTGCTGGTCCACATGGTGTATCACAGGGATGCATGCTTACTACCATGATTGTGTTAACTGCATGGCTACTGATATGACACCTGCTTGCTATTGTGTGCAACCCAGGGAGGTATGCTAACTACCACTATTAATGTCTGAGCTGCATGCCGTCTACTGTATCACATGCATGCTGCATGCCATCTGTCAAATCACATGCATGGTGTGTCTGTGTGTGTGTGTGTCTGTGTCTGTGTGTGTGTCTGTGTGTGTGTGTGTCTGTGTGTGTGTGTGTGTGTGTGTGTGTGTGTATTGTAATGTAGAGTCTTTCTTTGCATTCACAGGTGATGTAGGTGCGTTAGTGTCCCCACAGATACTAGCACTGTTGAACATATGCATGAGGTACAGGCAGGGTTGTCAGGGGCTGAATCTGTGCCAATGGTTGCCATCCCAGCTATGTCCCCCTCTTCCCCACACACAGTTCTCATGCCAACACATACCCCATCACCAGTGGCCATAGAGGAAGGACAGTCAGTGTGTGTTAGCTTGGAACAGGAACGTGTGGTGGCTACAGAAGGTGTGTCTCCACACCATGGTGTCACTGTAATGACTGCAGATGTGCCACACAGGCATGTGGCCAGTGCTGCTCGTAGGAGGACCTCTGGCAGACATGCACCTGCAGGACAAAGCGCAGCAGCTGGTGTCACCAGGCGCATGTTCCAGACTGTAATGGCGGCACAGGCACATGCTGAATGGCAGAACAGAGAAGGGCAGAGGCTTCAGAGGGCTGCTATCCGTACTCTAAATGACAACATCCAGGCATTGGCAAATGCTCAACAGCAGATTGCTGATGTTCTGGACAGGCGATTGGGTGACATGGTCGGAATCCTTGACTGTGGCATGGCAATCCGCGAGTGTGAGCTGTCTGTGCTGGAATATCTGGTAGGAGTGAGGCATATGCCACGTGGACGTAGGCCAGCTACACCACCTAGTGCAGGTCAACGTGAACGAGCCACCTCACATGCCCGCTCCCATAGTGCCGGTAGCAGTAGCAGTGCAACTGGTGCTGTGCTGTCCACACCAGGACACAGCAGGCCACGTGGATGTGGCCCTGGATGTTCCCAGTGGGGACATGGTTCCAGTGGACATGTGTCATCGGACAGTAGCCAATCTGTACCTCCGCCTGGTAGTGCCCATGCAATCCCTGGCAGGCACAGGTCACGTGGTCGTGGCCAGACACAGTGAGCTGTACATCCTGGTCTGTACAATCTGGAGCTGCCAGTAATACCCCTGTGTAGGCCTGCAAAAGGCAGAACTGTGTGCAATCATACACGCACACAGCAAAAACATCTGTAGGGCACCGCAACACCCACATGCATAACGACCACACATGTCCAATCAGATCACCGGCCCTTACCCACACACATGATGTCATCCACTGGTACAGCCTATGCCCCTGGCAAACATTATCACCCTGTGCATATGATGATGCCTGTGCCGCATCCCTGTCATCCACACCATTGGTGCAGGGACATACTCAAATGGTCTGATGCACAGGGTGAACAGAATAGTGAGAGAAGTGTATATTACATTAGTTGTGTACTGTTGACATGCACCAGACACACCATGTAGTACAGGTTTATAATGCATTGTTATATGTTCACAATATGTGTCGTGGTAACAACAGTAACAGCATGTTGGTAATGATGCCCTGGTTCCCTCCTTATGGTCTACTTGCATGTGCCAACAAGTAGCAGTGTTTGCAGTTTCCCATGTGTAAATGTGGAGTACTCACAGGCATGTATGGCAATACCAGCATGCTATATGTAGCCTCAACCTGACTGTTAGAAAGGCTACCATACCACAGATGTCCACACATCTACTGATCCAGAAGCATGTGGGCTGTTTAATAGGCTACAGTGGCTGGAGACGTGACAGGGTGGCCTAATGGTTAAGGTGTTTGCCTTACAAACACAGGATGCCGGGTTTGAGTCTCACAAGGGATAATTGGCTAGGCTTAAAATGGCTCGCAAGGGCAGTTAGCTTAGTACTAATCTATGAACCTATGAACCTATGAATCATACCAGGTCACATCACAGGTATGTTGACATGGTGCGGAGGGTTTACACAGCGGTCTGGCCGATGATAATGTTAGAGGCCACTTGATAGCATGAGGCATCACTGTGTAGCAGTAATACCCTGTCACATTACAGGATGAGAACACACACAGACATACACAGAAACACACAGTAACACAGTAACATGCCCACACTCACGGGGTCAACAACTCTATAACGCACACTCAGTAGTGTTGAGGTGAGGACCCCTGCCTATGTGGTAATCACCCTCACAGTACTGTGCACCCACACGACGCGACACAGAGAATGAACATGTACAGGTAGCCAGTAAGGCTGAGACCGATGGCATCAACAGGGTAGTAGACTGCATCACCATGAAGGTTTGGGGATCCTGTCTGTTCTGTATGGTAGCATACACCCTCACTCCATGCACCAAACAGCCATACATACATACACACACACATACACTGTGGAGTCCACAAATGTCATTCACATACGGATAGCTGACATGTGTGTGATACACACACCACCCCTGCCTACGTCATGCTTTCCACACTGCAGTATGTACAGATCTCTACAACAGTGTACAGGGGTGTGTAACAATTGGGATGTATTCCCCACCATATGTGGCATATATGGTCACACAAGCAAACACACATGGCAGTACTGTGAATGATACACCTGCTATATGATGATACGTCTGACAGACATGCAGCAGTATTGGCCGCATTATGTGTACCAACGCTACCTTCGGCAATTGTGCTGCTATATGCACACGGGAGGATGTAAGTGTTACAGGTGTCATGTGACAGTCAGTAACACCCGACCGCTGTGTAGGTTTTAATTCTTCACCGTCAAGTAACAGTAACATAGCGTACTGTTTGCACATGTAATGGTAGGATGGCTTGTGACACACCTGTGAGTCGTCCCCGGCAAACATCCATCTGCAAAGGTGGATCACCACTTTATGTACACACATCCATCCATACCTGATGTACATCCTACCGTACTGTCAGTATTTCACCATATACAGGTGTCAATGATGGGGCTGCATTAAAACTGCATGTTGTAGTTAGGCACAGATGAATTACATACATCAGCTACTGCACATGCATGGTAGCTGCATGCACATCACTACATGTACATGTGTGTTGGTCCTACATGGCTGTCATGTAGCCATGTTTGTATGCATTGCAATTGGTGGATATGTGTGATGACATACATACCACATGGACTGTTGTATGATATGATGGGTGTCATGGGTAACTAGTACAGAGGGAATGTTTCCTCGGTCAACATCGCTACCTCATGTACTGTTAGTATTCAACAGCCATGGACCTACCTTCCATGTGCATGCGTGTGATTGTTGTAGCCACTTGTCTGCACGAAGGACAGCAAAAGCTATGCTATGTACATATGTGTTTTGTGTGTGTGTGTGTGTGTGTGTGTGTGTGTGTGTGTGTGTGTGTGTGTGTGTGTGTGTGTGGTTCATGCACATATCCACTGCGATTACATGTATGTCATATCCAAACATGTGTGTTCTTTGGTGTACAGCAACAGTCATCTGTCACAGCTGTGTAAGACACAGGGCCCCTGTTATGTGTAGAGCCGACCTAGTTATGTACAGTGGTGTCATTGCATTGTATAACACATGATGGAACCCTGTCAGTACATGTCTAGTCTGCACAGTTGCTGTAGACCTATGTACAGTCCACTGGTCATGAGTCACACGGTGTTGTGGTAATGTATAGATGTGTGTTGCTGGTCCAAGGACATGGTGATGTCTGAGGGCTACATAGTAGAATGCGGCATTTACCTCTGTGATCTGCACCTGAGACATCTGTGATGGCTCTTGAGTGTGTACTGGTCAGTACATGTGAGTGGCCTTCATGTACGTGGGGACAGTAACACCATACTGTGCCCTTCCGTGTTTAGAATCCATGTGCATGCAAAAAGGGGGGCAGTTCATTTTTACGTTTGACAGGTTAAACACCCCATTTTTTTTCCTTTGGGTGG
>NC_056725.1:1231012639-1231164605 GCF_019279795.1 Protopterus annectens
TTGCATGCATCGTCCTGTAGTGTGCAGTGGCACAGTGTTTTAGTCTAATGTATTGCTGTCATGTGGTCCACTGTTGTGATATAAATGTCATATCTACATATGTGTGTACATGTATATGTGTGTATATATATATATATATATATATATATATATATATATATGTATATATGTCCATGTATATATGTATACAAATAGTATATATGATATATGTAGATGTAGAGGTGGACATAGATGTGAACATATATGTCTGGGGACATCAGCACTATTGAATGTTTGTGCCGGATGATCTGTATGTGATAACCTGGGATCTATGTATATCTGCCATGGCGTGGTGGTAATGCACATCGTCTGTAGTGTGCAGGGCCACGGGTTGTAGTCGTGTAGACACCAGTTATTTTGTTGCTGGGAAGACCATGGGACATCGAATATGGTGATAGTAAGGCACCTGTTGCCAGTTGTGTATGGATCTGAGCGACACTGAGCAGTGGTTATTAATTTGGAGGTTTGGTATGGGTCATATAACTATTCATTAGAAGATTATACTATGCAGATGAGGTTGACTATAGTGTATCATATTTATCACCAGGGTGTGCTGCTGGTCCCTGGAGTGTATGTGTGTAGTCAGCCGGGTGCAGGTCTCGAATATAGTTGACAGCATGGGAGGGGGATCAGGCATACTGTACATACATTGCAGTACTGTGCCTAGGGAGTGCTCCTGCCTTAGCACACCTAAGCTAGGGTAGTGTCTATACCTGCCTGGTGACATTGGGAGGGATGACAGCAGTGGTGGGGTAGTCAGGGTGTACAGGCTGCACAAACAGGTGTTGATCAGCACAATCAGCAGATGACATGGCCAGCCTGCACATGAACAGTATGTTAATGCGAGAGCAAGCAGCATACGCACAGGTTTCATCAGCATTCTACACCACCGGTGTATACCTGCAGGGACATTTCACGACACAGTCCAACCAAATGACACTGGCTGCAGCAGGCAACATATACCAACATGTGCAGGAGGCTGGGGCAGTGAGGATGTGTATGCTGCTGAACAACCCTTACTGGGGTGACATAAGACTTTATAGACCGAAGGTGACTTACCAGGGGCTACATGGGCTGGGGATGTTGGAGCACTATGGGGTGGACAGAGACCTCCTACAGCAGCTTGTTGACCTGTGCGTGCCACACCTGACACATCAAACAGGCCAAGGGTAACACATCACAGTGGATACCATGGTATGTGTTGGCCTAGGTGTACTAGCCACAGGTACCTCACACAGCACAACTGGGGATATCATGGGTATCTCACAGGCATCTGCATCCAGAGTATTGCACCAGTTCACAGATGCCATGTCAACACATGCTAGTGAGCACGTACATCTCCTCAACACACATGATTAGTAGACCAGCAATATGCATCTGTTCAACCACATGGATGACTACCCTGGGGTACTGGGTGCTATAGCCTGCAGACACATACACATCATAGCACCACCCGGTGAGTGGGGTAGGGCCTACAGTCACTGCAGGGGCATACCCTCCAACAACTAAGCCATATGCGATGGCCAGGGCATGAGATTGAATGTGTGTGCTGTCTGCCCTGGAAGCTATGATGTGTCCGATATATGGCTTCTGACACAGCTGTAGCACACCAATGCCAATATGGACATCCCCTACAGTCTCCTAGTGGGGGATGCTGGGTAAACACTGGTGTCGTGGCTGATAACACCCATCAGCAATGCACACACACCTGAACACTCACACCATACTGAGGCGGATGCACAGGCAAGACATATACTTGTGCATGTGTTTGGGATGCTCAGTTCACAGTTCTGGTATCCGGACACATCCATTGGAGCTCTGCAGTATTCACAAGCTACATGCATACAAGTTGTTATGGTATTTGCTATGCTACACAATCTTATCCTGTAGTAACAGTTGCAGCAGGAACAGCATGGGGCAGGGCCACACAGCCCAACACCACTGCCAAGGCCTGTACAGGCACAGTGTGACTTGGTGAAGGAACTGCCTGAGCAGGGCACAGTCGGCGAAAGCCCGTGCACAGGATGACCTGCCCTTGGCAAAGAGGCAACACAAGGCATATGCACTGACACAGTAGGTACCCACAGATTTCCCCTCTCTGACCTGCAGACAGTACAATGGATGCCAAACAGTACCTGTGCTCGGCCATGTACAGGAGGTGCACTGTGTGCATCCGACATAGGCAGCACTCCAGCACCGTCCTCAAGTCTGGAACACACCCAGGGTATGTCTGTTGACCTAACAAGTGGCAGTTGTATTAGAATGTGTAGTTACCCATTGCTATGGTATGTATGTGAGCATACAAGTGACTATGGTGGCCAAATGTTAGGGCAGCAGACAGTACACATCCATAGTGGCACCTGGACCTCTGTAGCACATACGGGGGTCACACTGGTAGCCTGTAGTACACAGGGTGTCCTAACCCACTGCAGATTATGGGCTAACCATCATGTGTATCCGTACAGCCCACACATGTTCCATGCAGCTGGACAGATGTGGACCAATACAGACAAATGATATACGATGGCCTATGGATATGCCCAATGAATGACCCCAACCCCCCTAAGACACACACAGAGACGACAGCAGGCCAGGCAGTTTGATGTAGGTTGTGTAAGCTAGGACGTCCAACACCACTGTGCTGGTAATTAAAGCTGGGAACTGACATAGGTCCACACACTGACATGGAGTACTCGGCATACCAGTACAGTAGCGGCAGATGTGTACAACTGTTGGCTGTGCCCCTTGTCAAAACTACACATGTGAGAGTCATGTACGCCACCCATGGTGTTGTGTAGGACTGTGGTTGTGGTTGGATGTCCCCCCACGCTATGCAGACATGTAGCAACTGTCAATGCCACATGACCATTAGCTACCCTGCAAACATAGCATGACACCTGTCTGTGTAGAACGGAGGGGTCAGCAACACAATACTATCTGGACATGTGACACATGCAATACAGTTGACCATACTTGGCATGCTCACACACATGACGGTATGACGGTAATGTTGGTCGACAACATGCGTAACAGTCATACTGGGCATGCTTACACACTGAAACACAGGACGGCGAGGCATGCATACACCTGTGGTCCGGACATATCTGCCAGTACATTGCTGTACTGTTGGAAGTCTGCGCTGTATGGTGTGTGTGTGGTCTATTGTCTGTACATATGCCATGGCCTATTGTTAATTCACATGAGCTATGTGCGCAGGGTACTTCTACCATCACGTGTATAGGGCGGTTCTTTGTTTGCGGACAGGCCGACGCCTTTGGATACAGACTGGGTAAGGCACATTCCAGCAGGTGGGAGCAGTTGTGCGTGGGTGTGCACAGTGTTAAGCACTGTTGACCTCTGGTCACAGCACCTTATACACGTTTACACTCCACATTTCTTTGACAGTGCACTACTGGCATACTGGTAGACAAACACGCTTACAGCCGCTCGCTCACCGATATTTCCACTTACATTTGTCACTCACGCTGGGTGTGTGCGATCCCTTGTGATGCATATTACATCGGACTACATGACTACAGTATCGGGTATGTGTAACCATTTTGCGACGGCAGGCGTTCGACTGTACGGACTCGGCGGCCTGTCCAGTGATGTAATCATATTATATGCATGTTCCTCATATGATCTGTTCCCATTTGCCTGATACATCGGAACCGATACTCTGCAATGCTGACATGTGACTTGAGTTTGTTAACGCAGCTGTCCGCCAAGTCATGCTACCGCATACCTACTGCACGTTGTCCACCTTTCAGATTGCACAACGGGAGACTGTAGGAGTGACACCTTTCCCACTTTGCATGGAACAGTCCCTCATCACGCATATCTCATGTGACAATACCAGAACTCTCCACCAATCGGGGACACATTTCTACAGAATCAGGGACAGGTCAAGAAAAATCAGGGACACTTTTACAAAAGTAGTGCTATTAACTTGAAACATTGACAGAATCAGAGCATATGACTTAATACACATATTCTGAGGTAACAGTTGTTTATAACTCTTACTTATTGTCATTAGTCAGTAAGTGTAATTCACCACCTTTCCTTCAACAGCCACTAATTTTAGGAGGGATTAAGAGGGACAGAGTTAAACTTTCAGTCAAACTCAGGGACGTACCTGACATTCAGGGACGGTTGAGTGGTATGGACAATACTCTAGCCATTGCAACTGTCCTGATTAGGGGACATTCTCATGTTGTACGTGTCTGTACCAGTTGCTTGTTACAGGTCTTGTATACCTGGCACGTCGATATGTCATATGTAGTAGCATAAGCAACTTTACTGCTGCTAGACTATGCTTTGATTTGTTCCGATATGTATATTTCTGTACTATGCATGGCTGTAGGTATGTTCTGCCCTGGTACATCTGACATTTCTACAGAGCAGGTTCCACTTTGGCCATTCAGAATGGTGGCGGCCCAATAGATCCTATATGTAGAGCTATCACATGTGTCAAGGCAACACATACCCACAGCCAGTAGTAAACGGACAACTTCCACAGTTTGCATACATTAAGGTTATTCATGTAGCATTATAATTGCTAATACTGTTTCCTATTACATGTAGCTGTTACTGATACAACAAATTGATGTCTGACACCACTACACACACTATATAGCCTCCATTCCCAAACTCACAGGCCATGTGCCATAACTGTCATTTTGCAGGACACAACTGCCCAGACGGGTGTGTCCCTCGCAGGCGTATGGGTGTTGAACCTCTTCTATTATGCTATCATCTACCTAAGGTGGTCAGCAAATTATGCACTTTCCGTCAGTAGCAGAACTCACATACCAATGGGTGTGAATGAACACTGTATCAGGGACAATGCATAACACCCTGTGGGACCCATTTAGATGATTGGTTCTATTAACCAGACACATTCACAGTCACAGAGCATATGTATTCATTCACGTTTGTCGAGGTACATGCTGTTTATGACTCATACATGTTGTCATCTGTCATTACCTGTATTCCGCCACCTGTTCACCTAATATCACTAGTTCTGGAAGTGTTTAGTTGGACTTTGTTACATTCTGATACATAACTATGGATGTCCATGCTAATTGGGTACACAGCACTGATTTGGTCTCTATGTATTCCCCCAATGGTTTACAGACTATCCGGTAGATGTACTCTTCAGGTTTGGGAGATGTAGGCGTATGCTATGCCCACATAGGAATATTAGTGACTTCCACTGGGCAGGCCTACTACATCTCTGCCAACCAGCACCTGCACACTTAAGCCCATTATTGCATACCCATGGTCCACCTACCTGGCACCCCTCTACAGCAGTCATGACAAATACTTACTGCGGCGCAGGGTATGAGCACACCCCTACACATTGCCCACTCTCCCTGTCTCGGGACACATGTCGTACGTTTTGTCAACCCATGTATTATCACACTTGCACAACCTACTGTTCCATGTACACCTACATCCTGCTCGTATTAATGTCAGCAGATTCACACGTACCCTGAATTTTTGGGGTCCCGCAAGGGACACCGTTATCCATGTTTAAAGTGTAGACCTTGCAGAACTCTCCCACTGGTACTTTCCTAGCAGTGTTTTGGGCAGCGGCAGTGTATTGATCTGTATTTCCTGTCTGTACGTCTTTCCGGCCTAGCTGGGCGATGTGGGGGGTACAACGTTTATTTATTGGACCTCCCAGTCACATATGCCCAGGCTGTAAATATGTTACCCCTAATTGCTGTGAAGTAACCTATTTATGTACATGTGTATATCTACACTGACATATATATTTTGTTTTGTGTGTATGTGTATATATCAGTACCTGTTTGTGTATATATATATATATATATATATATATATATATATATATATATATATATATATATATATATATATATATATATATATATATATATATATATCCGTAGTATATCCTTGTGTGTGTATTTATATATATATGTATATATATATATATATATATATATATATATATATATATATATATATATCCGTATGAATATATATGTGTATGTAAATTAATATAGATATATGTATATATAGGTCCGTTAACCTATACATTTCCCGGACATGGACACTTACACATGCATATTGGGTTTTATCTCTGCTTCAACAGCATACTATTGCCTTAGTCATTATGACACTGACACTTCACTCTGGTGAACTTGTGCTCAGTATATTGCACGTTATGCAGCGGACAGATGTCGCACGTTTTTCATGTCTGGGGTGCCGTTGCTAACTGGGGTGTGATACAGTGTCATTGGACCTATTACTCATATGCGCAGCCTATTATTCCTGCTACTGTGTTTGTTTCTGTGTACATTCATATTATTACTGTTGATAGGATGTGTGTTTGTGTTACTGTGACTGTACGTCAACATATTGCTGTCTTCATGTAGCTGTGTCTTTCTGCTTTTCCCGGTTTGGGGTTGTCACAGCAGAACTCTGTTCTGCTCATGGGTGGCGTATAGGTTTTACGTGCCGGGCTGCCAGCCCTGATATACAACGTCTGACAACGATACGCCCATTCACGCATGTCTCCACACAAATGACGCTCTATCTGGGAATCGCACCTACGTACTAGCTGACTTCCACGGGCCACTCTATTGCACCCGGTGCAACATACCCTAGCACTCCTGTGTCCATAATCACATATCCATAGTTTCTCCTGCACACCCGTGTTGAGTTTCCACGCATAACAGCCATTATACACCTGATATCGCAGCCATGGCACACCTTTACACATTGCCCTCTCATGAGCATTGGGGCCCTACACACATTTTGTACCGCCTCGTGTATTCACAGGCTCACCATCCATTCATATTTGCACATACGTGCCTTTCCTGGTGTTATGGATTAAGAACGATTTGCGGGTTACAAGTGTAGGTGGTCACAACATGTACTACATTCTGTCTGTTTACAATGTTGTCGTAGCACTTCAACGATGTTATGGCCACTGGCATAACCCTGCCTCTGGTGTGAAGAGCGGTGCTCTACTCACACTTGTGCAGCTTTACGCTGCGAGCACTTCATAATTCCTTACTTGCTCTGGATTCCCTTCAAAACCGTTATGTTTGCTTTCGTCTTTTGGCATTCCTTACATATATATATATATATATATATATATATATATATATATATATATATATATATATATATATATATATATATATGAGACATCAAAATTAACCAAAACAAAACCATCAACATAATTGGATGCTACTTCCCACCTGGCCAAAACATCCCTTCACTAGAAAACCTCCTCAGCTGGTCTACCCACCATCTCCCCCAAGAAACTATCATCTTAGGTGATTTCAATATTGACTGGCAATCCTGTTCTGGCAACAATCCAACCCATCATGTACACCTTCATGGCTTCACCCAACTAGTCCAGTCACCAACAAGGATAAATAAAAACTCCAGCAAGCACACTACCCTGGATTGGATACTAGTCAGTAAGAACCCCCAGTCATATATAACAGGCTGCTTATCAGATAGCCCAACATTCCTACTCAAAAAATACCCGTTCCAAGCTAAACCTGTCATCTATCGTCAAATACGTAAAAAAATAAACTTTAACCCACTCACATTCATCTCATCCCTCAAAGAATGTAACTGGCATGCTCTAAAGTACCTCTGTCTAGATGACGCAGTTGCATTTTTTAATACTACCTTCCTGAACATCCTTAATTACCATGCCCCCATAAGATTTTCCAGAACCAAAGCACAACCCTCCCCATGGCTACAGAAAACCACTAAGTTAGAAATGAAAAACAGGGATAAAGCCTGGGAGCACTGGCGCAAAACCAAATCCCCCTCAGCTAGACAGAAATTCCTAGAACTACGCACTAGTCAAAAAGCTAATAAAACAGGACAAATTCCAATACTACCAGTCTGCCCTAGACTCCTCACAACACAGCCCCAAACAATTCTGGTCCTCCATAAACTCCATCCTCCACCCAGGTAAAGTCAGTACCCCTCCTCCTAACATCCCTCACTCCTCAGAAAATATTGCTACCTCATTCAACACACACTTCACCCAAACCATACTATCACTAGCTAAACAACACAACCCCGCTCCCCTCCAACCCACACCTTCAACTAGTAATCTCCCCACTGCCTTCTCTTTTCTCCTGTACCTACCTCCAACATAAAAACTCTTAACTAAACCTAAACCCACCAAATTAGCAGCAGACAACCTCCCAAGTGAATACCTACAAATCGCAGCTGATGCTCTGGCCTACCAGTATCCATCTTGATTAACCGATCTCTGTCAGAAAGTTACGTTCCCACATTGTGGAAAGTCTCACATATAATTCCCTCCACAAAGGCGGACCCTCTGCAGAACTAACCAATTACCGCCCCATAGCTATTCTCTCTCCACTCTCCAAAATACTAGAGATGCATACACTCTCAGGTCTCACACTACCTCCTTACTAACAACCTCCTTTCCAGTACTCAGCATGGTTTCCGACCAAACCATAGCACCACCACTGCCTTACTCTCCTTTACTAACACTATCCTTCAGCATAAAAACAATGGCTATCTCTCCTCTGCTACTTTCCTAGACCTATCTAAAGCATTTGACATGGTCCCACACAAACAACTTATCTCTGTCCTCAATAACCTATCCTTCTCACAATCAGTCACCAACTGGTTTCAGAGTTACCTGTCTGACCGCCAACAATCCGTTGTATGGCAGAATGACATATCTCCCCAACTACCTGTCTCCATAGGGGTTCCCCAAGGATCCATCCTTGGACCCCTACTTTTCTCTGTTTACACCAATAATCTAGCCTCTACCACCAAACATGGCACACTCATCCAATACGCAGATGACTCAACCATCATCTGCTCAGCCCAGTCCCTACCCAAACTGCAAAAAGTCACACAGGAAGCCTTTTCCTCTGTTGAAACATGGTTATCCGATGCCCAATTAATACTCAACCCAAACAAAACTAAACTACTCATCTTCCAACTCACCAAACATACTCAAAACAACTCTCACTTTAACATCACAGCAAAAGACAACACCACTATATACCCAACTGAACACACCAAATTGCTAGGAGTGGAAATAGACTATAAACTAAAATTTGACATTCACATATCCATGACCATAAAAAAAATCCACAAAAAACTAGGAGCATTATACAGAAATAAACAATTTCTCACCAAAGCAGCAAAGATTTCAGTAGCAAATTCCCACCTTATCTCCACCCTACTTTATGCCTCTCCAGTATATACCAACCTAAGGCAATGTGATCTAAACAAGCTAGAGACCTGCTACAACAAAATCGCCAAATTCGCCACAGGGGCATCCTACCGTAGTCACCACTGTCTCTCACTTGCTGAACTGGACTGGCTTGAACTCCCTCACCTCCTTCAGTGGTATCAACTCTCACTCGCCCACAAACTAGTAAACCATCCACTAAATGTCCCATCCCTCCAGAATCTACTCCAACCCTATCGCACCACCAGACCACTAAGATCCAGCAACAAAAATCACTTGCAGATCACTAAAGCCAATAACTCTGCTGGTGAAGCACTATTCTCTTGCGCCATAGCCAAATTATGGAACTCACTCCCACCCACAATTACCTCCATACCATCATGCACCAACTTCAAAACTTTATTAAAAGTGCACCTAAAAACATGCTGGCTATGCCCTTGCAACTTCCACTCTAATATCATCCACCCCATCCAACTACTACCTTTCTTTCACCTCCACTAACTACCTTGATAATAGCAAGCTCAGATGCTCATAAGCCTAGTACTTATTATACAGCAGGAACTTCTCATTGTTACATTTGTTAATGCCTGTTGTGTACTTCACAGATAAAGATTCTAGTTGTCTACTGATGTACTATGTTCTTCATCTGTAAATATGTTGTAAGTAATTTCTACATTAAATTGTTAATCGCTATGTAATCCAATGTAACTACTGTCTGTTTATTTTACTGTGGAGCTTTTCTCCCCGGGCCTCTGCTGAAAATGGACCCACATCCAGTCGGACACTCCCGGTCAACAAATTTAAATAAATAATAAATAAATAAATATATATATATATATATATATATCTGTATATATATATATGTGTGTATACATATATATATATATATATATATATATATATATATATATATATATATATATATATATTTATATATGTGTATATATATAGATAAATATGTAGATATATAATTGCATATTTCTGTTATGTCTGTGGATATTTATCTATGCACACATCTGTCTATCTATATATATAAAAGTTACAGCTGTACAAGACAACATACATTTGCTATGCGCTACATAATTTAGGGCGGGGAGTGGTTCCACTACATAATGCAGGTTTGGGGGGTGGTTTCCACGTGTTTCCCTTCCCATTTGACTATTTCATTCATTTTTAGATAAAATGAATATTATTCTGGACATCTGTTATACATTCACTACAGGTATGCAATAGTCCTGTCAACAGATGTGACAGTTGGTTGGTGTACTTATGTGTACGGACCTCTGTGATACTCGGGGACTTGTTTCTACAGTGACAGGGACTAGGCTATGACAACTCAGGGACAATCACGGACACTTCTACCATATTAGTACTATTAACTTGGAACGTGTTGACAGATTCGTAATACTACTAATTTCTGCAGTTAAATGCGTCTATTACTCTTCATTGTTGTAAAGTAGTCATTGTCATTCAACACCTTTCCCCCAAAGGTCACTGGCTTTGTGAGTGGTTAAGAGGCTGGCCAGTTATTGTGCGAATGCTCTGACCATTGGTAGCGTTGACATTGTCATATGTACAGGTTGGGATGTATTCTGGGGACTAGGGTTGCCACCTTTTCAAATGGCCAAGATAGGACATTTTTGGAACACACATCAGATTTTACAAGCCGACACATACCCACGGTCAGTACAAAGGATAGACCTTTACTTATTTGCCTACATAAAAGCCTATTGTTGTAGCGGTTTAGTTGCTTATTCTGTTTCTTGTAACATTTAAGTATTTTGGATACTGAAATAATTATTTTCTGCAACTATTACATAACATATGGGACATAATTATGTCTTACAATCCCAGGACATTTGCCATTTGTTATGTATTTTGTCAGGACACAACTGTTCAAAGAGGGACAGATGGTAACCCTACTGCGGATACCAGATTGTTTGGGCCAACACATAGCCACGGTCAGTGCAGGTTTAGAACATTCATTTGTTTCCTAGCTGTGAGCCTTATACCTTTGGCACTGTTGTTGTTTGCTTGTTTCTTCTATGAATATGTTTATTCTATCCTGACGTGACCGCTTTAGGCAACTGTTACATGCAGTATGGTACATAGCTATTTTCTACAATCACAGGACATTTGGCACTGTATCATTGTTGGTCATGTCACGCCTACACACACATTAATTGTCCCTCACACAGTAGATCGGAGGTATCCTGTTTACATCAGTGCCTTCATCACCCTTATACCATGTGCCACTATGCAAATGTGTGCAATATATTCTCTCGCTTATTTGTGTCGGGACACGTGCGTCACGGGCAGGTGTTTGATCCTGGGTAGTAGGTTCTGCATGACCATCTAGGGCTGGACAGTCTTGTGCACCACTACTGCACATTCCAATTTGTGTCCAGATATCTACAGGACTGGACTTCGTGTCTTCATACCCATTCTAATGTTTACACAGGTTACTTATCCCATGAAGGATATCCCAAAAATTGAACAAGATCAAAACAAGACAAATACCGAACATTCTTCTGGCATTATGAAAATGTGCTGGGGGTTTTACATGCAAGGGATACATAGTTTGCAATCCTGAAACTGCCTAGGGTGACACTACCTACTAAATATGCGTCACTATGTGTAGATGTGGCTGCACCAAACCAGTAGGCCAAGTATGGCTGGATTTGGTGGATGTTCAGGTATAGGAGCGGGTTGTGTGCTGTGGAGGGGATGCTGGGTAGTCCATTATGCATCCAGGTGTGTTGCATTTGATATGGCCAGTTCCATCAGGACCAATCTGTGGGTATGTGCCAGTGACATGTCTATACATTTGTATCACACATTTTAATATTCATATGTTTGTGGGATTGTGTTCTACAGTATGGCCTGTCTGGTTGTATTGCAGATGTGTATACATGTTTTTGTGTTTCTTTCTGCTTCACCCAGTGCTCCCTCATACACCTCTGGTTCACCTATTCTGCATACGACACAGTGTCACCTTGGAGGATTATACCATTACCCATCCCCCCACACACACATATTCCTGACACTCCATCATCACTGCTTTGGTTGATGGCCCATGACACGGTCAAGGTAACACATTGCATACCCTACATATGTCAGGTACCTGTATGGTTGTGTGGACTACCCTGCCATGTTTGACTTTCCACACACTATACCTCCCGCACATAGGTACATGCCCATACTTAACTTTCATGACATGGTTGGTATACCCGGGTAATACCCATTCAACTGTGACACATCCTGACAAGTTCGGCTTGGACCGCTGATGTGCGGATTTTGGCCGACTGTTCTAATCATTGGTAGGATGCCACCTTTTCCTGTGTCCAAGATGGGATATATTCCGGACACATATCTGAATGTACTGGATGACACGTACCCACAGTCAACGGTACAGATAATACTGTTTCTTTCAGCCTACATGTTGCCTTATTGTTGTAGCTGTTTATATGCTCCTTCTGTTTCGTTTACATGCTTATTCTATTTCCTGTCACATTTGGTATGTGAAATACGGACATACCTATTGTACGTGAATATTACATGCGTTGTGGGATATAATTCGGTCGTACGGTCGCTAGATATGTACATTTATCATGTTTTTTGTTATGGACACATCTGCCCAGCTGTGTACCCTCCCTCACAATATGGGTCAACTGGTGACCCTGACCATTGGGCTGGACATACCTATTGGCGGCGCGCTAACATATGATGCGTTTCACTTCCACTTGGTATAACTATCTACACTACATTGGACTATGGGCACACGGTTTTCAATGTCATTTGTTTGCGGGATAGGGATCCGTTATTCCCTACCGTGCATTTGTGTTTGCTTCTTCATTTTGTGTTCGCAGGAACTGTCTTGCATGCCTTGCATACGTTTCAGTATCTACGGACACTAACAGATGTGATTACTATTGCTTGCAAATTGTTATATGCAAGCATTTTAGGTTGCACATCGACAGCTGACATTTCCACGCCTCCGTGCGGCACTTCGACATGCCCTATGCACTCGCGCTCCTTTCCTGTGCACGTGGCTGTGGCAGCAGCACACCTTCATTAATATGCATTTGGCACTACTGCGCCATCTTCACGCCGCACGGTCGGTGCAAGCCTAATGCCAGCCTTGCACTGAGCTTCATGAATCCTGGGGATTGTCTTGACATGATGGCAGTAACAGAGTATACAGAGAGGCATGTCTCTGAAATAATCATAGCAGGATGTGCAATGCATACGACATGCAGAAAGGATAAAACAAAACTGTGGAGGAGGTGTACTCCTGCTTTACTGTCTGCCAGTCTGTCTAAATTTTATTATGCATGATAAAGACAAGGTAAAAAATATTTCATCAAAACTCATTGGGAATACAACATACCTACAACCTACCTCTTGACTGAGCCTAGAATCTCATGTGAGAAATAATCCTTCCCACATATCCAGTAACCTATATATACAAACCCTGCATTTGCACAACAGTGGAGAAAGGAGGAACCCCCATAAAATGTAGAGCAATCTCGCACAGTGATCCCACTGTGCCTACATATCAACAAACAAAAAGTAAATGTAACCAGTTGAGATCAAGCAATTAGAACATGATCAGCTGATCATCAAGCACATGTAAGGTAAGTATACATCTATCTATCTATCTATCTATCTATCTATCTATCTATCTATCTATCTATCTATCTATCCTATCTATCTACAGTGGAAGGTAACAAAGAAACAAAATAAATGATTAAACAAAGAAGAATTCAACATTGTAGGTCACACTGTAACCTAAAACTGGGAACACAGTCCACAAAGGCGTTGCATAAAATCCCTACTCATGAAGAGGCAGCAGATTAGAAAATGGTAGACTGCATCCTTAGACTAACAGACAAAGTAGAGGTGTTTTTGATGGATATTTTAGTACGTCAGATATTAATTATAACAGATTTGCTACAGCTGTGTCTAAAAAGAAGCATGATTGATACCTTAAAAGGGTTAGTTTTCAAAGAGCAGCTACTAGAATCAATATTTGGAAAAAACAGAGTACCCGCAAACTACAACATAGGAGGTAATCCCCTGAAATCTGAAGAAGAAATAAGGGATCTAGGGACCCAAGTAGATAGTCAGCTTTCCTTTGATAACCATGTTGCCAAAGTGGTTAGAAAATCCTTCTATGTGACCCATCTGATCACGAAAGGGTTCGCATCAAGATCTAAGGATGTAATGGTGCCCCGGTACTCTTCCCTCATCAGACCCATTATTGAGTGCAATGCACCAATTGGAATGTACCTGGCTAGACATCTCCAGCAGCTAGACAGACCACAAAGGTACCTAACCAAGAGGATTACTGGCCTCAAACAGTTGCTCTATGCAGTACGATTGAAAAAGCTAAGACTGTTCTCTGTTGCATACCGCTTTCTCAGAGGTGATCTCTGTCTAACGTACAGATCCATGTCCAACCCAGAATTGTTGAACATGCTCCATCTTAGCAAAACCAAATCTACTCGAGCTACACGCTCTAGGGATATAAACCTCAACACAACAATGAATAGTACATGCTGGAGGGATAGATTCCCTTCGCAGAGACTTCCCTTACTATGGAACAGGGTCCCGATCTACATAAGACAGAGCCCCTCGCTATCACTCTTCAAGAGGAACCTTGATGATGGGTAACAGAAAGTTCACACCGGGGATCACACCAACAGCACTACTAGATAGGGGCCAAGGGTATTAGCTGCTAGTACAAGGGTCTAGGGAACTACTAAAGGGGAGGTGAATACCGCACAATGTGGCTGGGCTAATATATGCCTTCGGGCAGATAGCCCAGTACCAACCTATGAACCTATATAAAAACTTGGTTTTCTAAAAAAACAGAGAGACAGATAATCTCAAAATTTGAAGTGGACAGTTTTCTTGGAGCAAATGATCACCAAGCTGTGTAGGTGTAATCAACTTAATTACAGAATGAATAATCTAGACATCAGAGCTGGAAAACAAAAGATGTGAAGTTGTTCTTTCTCGCCGTTCATTCTTATTGATGGGTTCGTAGCCGATCCACGGCTCCAACTCGGCCAACTGCAAAAGCTTGAGGTCTTCAACCAGCTCAAGGCCAAATCCCTATCCCATGATGTACCTTGATCTTCCCTCAGATCTTGTTTGCCGCTGCAACTTGATGTTCACCAGCTCTGGCCAGTGAATATCTTTCTTTTTTCTTATAAATAATTGCTAAAATTGCTTAGTTTGTTTCTTAGTCATTTAGATAGATTGTTAGTTAGAGTGTTAAGTCTATACTTAGATTATTTAGATAATATAGTTAGTTAATTGGGCTGTCTTTTTATCCCCTTTTTTCTCCCTATCTCTATCTCAGTCAGTTAAATTACTGAGAAATTAGTGGCTGTGTTTTTAGGCCTTTTTTTTCTTTATCTTAGTATCATATTGAGAGTGTGTTAAATTACAACCCTTCTTTTTTACAGGGCACATAGTTATCTTATACTAATATTAAAATTAGATGTTAGTGGCCATGTTTTAAGGCCTTTTTTGTCTTCATACTTATAGCATTGCATTGTGTGTGTGTGTGTGTGTGTGTGTGTGTGTGTGTGTGTGTGTGTGTGTTATCTGTTAAATTAGAGTCCTTCTTTTTATTTACAGGGCAGATAGTTTCCATTAGCTAAAAATGTATATTAATACCTAATTTTCTCAAGGCTTTACTATTCTATGTGCATATTACTGTTAGAGCCCTCTTTTTTACAGGGCATTCTTGCTGTGATTTACTATAGTTAATATTTGCCTTTGTACCTTTGAAAATATGTTTCAGCAGGAGAAGGAAAAAGACAAGTCTGGCTTAAAAAATTGCCCAAGATGTGGGCAAAAGATGTCCATAACTGATGGACATACTAAATGTGTTTACTGTTTGGGTGAGGTACACCTGCAGGAAAGCTGTGCTATATGCCACTCCTTTAGCTCCAGAGAGTTGCATGAGAGGAAAAGAAAACTCATGGATAAGGGTCTATTGAAATCCTCCTTCCAAGAGTCACAAGACAAGTCAGACAAGCACTCCAAAAAGCCTTCAGAATCGACAAAGAGTCCATCTACTTTGAAATCAGCTTCTAGTAAAGCTTCAACATCAGTTCCAGAGCCTTCGAAACCGACTGTCGTTATGGTTAGGAGCCGGTCCCCGACCTTGGAGCCGGTATCTCCTACATTAAAGTCTCCCATATTACAATCAGTGGCTTTGTCACATTCTTCACGGGCCTCAGGTAGACTGTCAGATTTGGATATGGACCACGTGAAGAAACTTCTACAGATACCGGCGCTGGCAAAACTTTTATTGGCACCAACCCCGGTGGCTTTGGAGCCGACCTTAGTTCCTCCAACATCTTCTGTTTCTTCTCTGGTCTGCATGGAAGTTTTGGAGCCGGAGAGCACGGAACTGATGTTGTGGACCCCTTGGGACCGACACCTACTCTAGGTTTTTCAGCCCCGACTGCCCTGATGTCTTCGGCGCTGACCGAGGTATCTCGGGGCCGACACTCACTGGTCGGTCTGGGGAGGATAGTAAGACCAACTTGTTGGTGCTGACTTTACCTCTTAGGGCTTCAGCTCGAGTGAGTTCAGCCCCGACCTCTGGCTTGAAGCCCTCCGTACCGGCGCAGACGGTTTCCATCGAATCTGCGGATCCAAGGGATTCCTTTCATCTGGACTGAGGGGCCTTCCAGGCTATGAGGAGTGCTCTGTCTGCCCTGACAACCACTCCATCAGTTCGAGCAGCTCCCTCCCTAAAAGCACCGGTGTCTGCCTCTTCACATGCTCTATTGAAGCGTAGAAATCCTGAGCCTCAGGAAGCCCTATTGGGTGAGCCATGTTCTTCCGAGACCTCTCCAGAAGCTCCCACTGAAGAAGTGCCTAGGAAGAGACTTTGCAGAGGAAGCATCTGGACTCCCCACAGAAGTCAGTAACTTCGGATACTGACTTGGATGAGTAAGAAGGGTCCCCACGGTCCCCCTCAGAAGATATCTCCTTTGCAGATATCTTAGAAATTCTTAAACAGAGGGGTGGCTGGAAATCCCTTAACCCTTCTGATGATGAGTCAGTCCTCCTGAAGGCTTCTGGGTCTCAACCCTCCACCTCTTGGGTGTCTTCACCCTTTGATGAATTGCGTGAATTACTCACTCGAAGGGCATGGGAGTCCCCAGACACCACAGAGCCTGTACCTAGGAGGCCTAACAAATTTATAACTAGTCCTCAAGATAGACGGTGTCTTATTAAAGAAGTACCTGTTGATGCTATGGTGGTGGCAGCAGCCACCAAGAAGGAATTATCAGAGACTTCTTCATCTGTTCATCCTCCTAATAGAGAATCCAGGATTATGGACAGATATGAGAAGCATATGTTTAGTTCAACAACCTTTGTCTTTCAATCGCTGAACTACCTCACACATTTTACTAGATTACAAAGGGATCTCCTGAAGAAGGTAGGAGACACCCTGCAGGGTTCAGTAACTGTGTAGTTTTCGGACAAGGTAACTTCCCAGCTCTCCACTCTTAATTTGATAGTGAAATTGTCCATGTGTCTGTTATCATATGCAGCTGATGGTATGAGCAGAGTAGCGGGTACAGGAATCGCTTTCAGGAGACATTCCTGGATGCGCTTATGTTCCTTTGTGGAACCCTGTAAGTCTTCCTTCATTAACACCCCCTTTGACAGTTTGTCCCTGTTTGGACCAAAGGTAAAGGAAACACTTACCGGGAGTGAAAAAGACAGAAAGACCTTGTCTGCCATCGGAGTACGTTTTTCTACCCCGAATTGACCTTACCCCAAAGGGAGGGGAGGTGGAAAGATATGGTGCCGTAAATTTCAAGGATCTTTCCAGAACACTCATGATGAAACCCCCTCTAGAGGCAGAGGAGGGGGTAATAATGGAAGACGTCACCCACGTGGCAGAGGGTGTCCGCAGAACCAGAGCGACAGAGATCAGTTCAATTTTAAGCCCTATCAGCACTCATGAAAAGAGACCCAACTGTTCATCTCTGGAGGCAGCTGGGGGACGCCTATCTTTGTACCTAGATGCCTGGCTAAAAGTAACAAAAGACAGCTGGGTACAAAGCATAATATCCAGAGGATACTCAATTCCCTTTGTCACTCCACCCCCTTTAGGAAAGAAAATCCCACATTCCAACCAGTCACAGGGACCAAACATCCTTGGAGGTCCAAAGGTTGCTGGAGAAAAAAGTCATCCAGCCAGTCCCAGCAGACCAGAGAGGGTCCGGAACGTACTCAAGGTTCTTTTTAGTTCCAAAGAAAACAAGGGACTGGAGACCTATTCTGGACCTAAGTAGACTAAACAAGTCAGTAAAAAAGATGAAGTTCCAGATGGTCACACTTCAGTCAATACTCCCCTTTCTGGGGAAAGACAATTGGATGTGCTTTATAGATCTTCAGGATACATACTATCACATAAAGATGGACAGGCCATCCAGGGATCATCTACACTTCTGGCTGGGAGCCATCCATTATCAATTTCGCACTCTGCCCTTTGGTCTCACTACAGCCCCCAGAGTGTTCACCAAATGTATGGCAGTAGTCACCACTCACCTGAGACATTTGGGATTCCAGTTGTTTCCATATTTAGACAACTGGCTCCTCACTGCCACCACCAAGCATCAACTTATTCATGCAAAGGGCACAACCTTAAATCTCTGCAATCAATTAGGGATTACCATCAACTCAGAAAAATATGCCTTGTCGCCATCGCAACAGACCGTCTTTATAGGAGCAGAACTAAACACAGTTTCAATGACATTGTCTGCCTCCAGAAAGAGTTTGTCTCTTATGAGAACAAATATTAGACCTGCTTCCATGGAAAAAAGCCCCAGTCTCAATGGTACTCAAATTGCTAGGATCTATGGCGGCAGCAATCTTTGCTATTCCCCTCACTCAAATGCACATGTGAGTTCTACAGTGGCTCCTATTCTCTCAATGGTCCTTTCAGGAACTTCAATGTCACACCAAATCATCATAACAAATACATGCAAGAAGGACCTTCAATGGTGGCTGACATCTAAACAGGTAACTTGGGGCCGTCCATTCATTCTGCCCAATCCCATATCCATGGTGACCACGGACGCTTCCTTGATGGGGTGGGCATTATCAGGGAAGAACAGCCCAAGGCACGTGGAAGAAACACGAGGCTCATCTGCATATAAATATTTTGGCGATGAAAGCAGTACTTCTAGCATTGCATTCCTTTCAAGACTCTCTACCTCCGGGAACAACTGCAATTCAGACAGACAACATGTCAGTGGTCTGGTACATAAACAAACAAGGAGGAACCAAATCTTAGCCCCCTGTGTCGAGAGGCCATGAGAGTATGGCAGGGGCAATCTCCACCCAGCGCTTTCTGATAGCAACACACATCCTGGGGAAATCCAGTGTGATAGCAGATGAAGTAAGCAGGGCAATTCTTCTGCCTCACGAGTGGTCCCTAAAGAAACAAGTAGCGGAATGGATATTCTGCAGTTGGGGCTAGCCTTGCTGTGATCTATTTGCAACACCAACAAACATGAAATACAGCAGCTACTTTGCCCTGATTCCCCCACTGGGGGATGCCCCAAGGGGTGCACTGGTGCACAATTGGCCCCTAGGTCTCCTTTATGCCTTTCCCTCCTTCCCTCTGATTTCCAAAGCATTACAGAAAGCAAAATTTCTTTGAAGGACCATAATCTTAATAGGCCCTTACTGGCCTCGGCAAATTTGGCTTCCCTTCCTCCAGCATCATCTCTTGGAAGAACCCTGGATCCTGGACCCAGTTCCGGATCTGTTGACCCATTCATCGGGGACTCTTCATCCTTCTCTTCATTCCCTCAAATTGACAGCTTGCCTGCTCCAATTCCCACAATAGCCAGGATTTACAACCTCTCAGCTGAGGCCCAACATATTATAACATCCTCTCATAAATCATCCACCAGAAAACTGTATCTTAGCAAATGGAAGAGATTTTCCTTATGGGCATCTCAGAATGATGTTGATCCTTATCTAGCTCTGATCCCATCGATATTGTAATTTCTGACTAAACATTTCAATGAAGGAGCTGCTACAGCTACCATCAGAGTTCAATTAGCAGCAATCTCAAATTTTCATCTTGGCTTCCAAGGCTCCAATGTCATGTCACATCAACTCGCTAAAGCCTTTCTTAAAGGTACCATTTATTTGAGGCCACTTGTCAGAGCTCCAGTCATACTATGGAATCTAAATTTTGTTCTCTCCAGAATTATATTACCTCCTTTTGAACCAGCCTCCTCATGTCTTTTGAAATTCATTTCATGGAAGTCTATTTTTTTGATAGCCATTACTTCTGCTCGGAGGATTTCTAAGTTGCAGGCCTTGACCATCAATCCTCCTTATCTGATTTTCCATAATGACAGAGTTTCACTCAGAACTAATCCATCCTTTTTATCTAAAGTATGTTCAGTTCTTTCCTAAATACACAAATAAGATGGAACACATGCTTCACAAACTTGATGTTCACAGACAACTCCGATTTTATCTAGATAGAACGAAATAATTCAGATCAACGGATCAGCTCTTTGTTTCTTTTTCGGAGTCGAAAAAGGGTGCTCCAGTCACAAAAGTAAGATGGCTATCGGAATGCATTTCCTTCATTTATAGTTCAGAGAATGCTCCCTTACATCAGAAAATAAAGGCCCACTCTACTAGAGCTGTTTCAACCTCATTAGCCTTTTCTGCCAGGTTACCATTAGATTCTATTTGTGCAGCAGCTATGTGGTTAAGACCTCATACCTTTATCACTCATTACAAAGTAGACAAGGCCTCCAGGGACAGGACCTTCTTTGGTTCCACAGTTCTGAGGAATATTCTCCTGTGAGCCACCCAAGAAAGATGGTGCTTGGGACTCTACCCATCAGTGAGAATGAAGGCGAGATAGAACAACTTCACATAAAGAAGTTATGTACTTACCATAATGTTCTATGTGAGTTGTTCATCTGTCCTTCATTCTTACGTCCCTCCCACCAATCCCCCTTCCAAGAATTTCTTGAGGACCGCGAAGTTGAGATGAATCTTGGTGATATTTAGTCCTTATCTACTGTATTCTTGTTTTTCTTACCGGGGTATTTACCTATCGGTATAGTTGACTGCAAACAAGATCTGAGGGAAGCACCAGTGCATCGTGGGATAGGGAGTAGGCCACAAGTTGGTTGAAAACCTCTAGCTTTTAAATTTGGCTGAGTCGGCTCCGAACCTATCAGTGAGAATGAAGGCGAGATGAGCAACTCACATGAACGTTATGGTGAGTACATAACTTCTTTTTTAGAACCAAAGTTGTCTTTCTAAATTATCATAAGGAAAGAAAATGTCCTGGTTACATTTCTGTCCATTTTGTTTACTGGATTTGCAGTTGCTTTTTAAATTTATCTGTTTAAATTTGTTGACGAGGTACATCTCAGTGAGCCTGTACCCGTTTTTCAGGGAAATCTGAGGTGGCATGAATGCTGGCTTGGGGAAATATGGCCAAGACACCAAGGAAAACATTCATCATCTTCTTTTTGTTAGTGTCATGAGATCATTAACCTGAGCTGCCACAAACTCAGGTAGGTCAGGTGTGAATTCTATTTAATGTCTTTTCTGAAGGACACCTCCTCTGGAGTACAGTAATCTCCCATTATGCTACAATTCATGTCAGTATTTGTTTTTTATTTATATATGTTATGTTAAGTTATGTATTGCAGTTTGATAACTGGATAAGTGGGTTGGTCAGATTACCGTCTTCAACCATGAGCCAGGCCAAAATAGGCTGAGATATACATATGAAAGCATATATTTGCAAATGCAGTAGATTTACACAGATGATAACATATGATATTTACAGAATTTAGGTGGTATACATACCTACTTAGAAGAGGTACAGCAATGCTTCCATTCAGTACAGCAGAAATTGGTAATTTACATGAATAACCTTTTCAGTAGGTAGGTCATTAGCCATTTACTTGAAAGCAGATTCAAGTGGCTTCATCAGTCAGATGCTTTTTTAATTTTGTGTTAAAAGTGTCCACTGTACATTGCTGTCTAATGTTTGTTGGTTGTTGGTACCAAATGGAGGGTCCAAGGTTGAAGATGTTTTTTTTTTCCATTGTAATCTTGAATATGGGTCTGATAAGGGAGATTATGTCTCCTGTGTTACCCTCAGGGTATAGTTAAGTTTGATTTGGAGTTTGGAATGTAGGGGAGGACAATAGCCCTGAGTGAGTATTAATATAATCTATGTAACCAGTTTGGGGAACAGCGCCCACAACTTTCTTATGTTCGTGGTAGCAACAAGGCAGCTATGTTACCTGCAAAACTATTTGCGGTATTAAACACAATGAGGCTACTGGGCTGCTGTTATAGCATTTCTCTGCTATTCTGGGTCAGTATTGTGGATGTGTGTCATAAGTATCATATTACTTAAGTTAGTCAAGACTGAAAATTTGCTGTTAGGCAGCAAGTGCTATGTTGCAGAAATAATAATGTGCCCAAGGTTACTGTTAGTCTTGCATTTTTAAAAATGTGCCAATTAGAATATTTATGTGGAAGTAGGACAACATTAATGTTAGTGAATCAGTCCAAAGAAAAAGAAAAAACTCTACCACTCTCATTAAAGACTGTAGAAGACAGGCATTGTCTCTATGATGTGGCACTAACATACTGAGATACATATTAACCACAATGAAGAAAGGCCACATTATCTGCTAATTTGCACAAGTCTGAATTGCTGTTAACTACCATTAGTGTTGATCAGCACTTTCCTTGCAGCAGGTAACAGTGGTGGACAATGCATTGTATTAGCATAGGAATATCCCATCATTCACTCTCCCACACACAATACACACACACTCACTCACTCTCTCTCTTTCACACACACACACACACACACACACACACACACACACACACACACACACACACACACACTACATACATATACTACCTGTCCCTGTGTTGCCAGAACATCTGCTGTGTAAATTCCTTACTGCGGGCAGTTCCATGGTAGACCACATGGCTGGTTAGCATATGCTTCTTCCCCAGAATGTCTCAGTAGGATATATCATGGCTGAAGAGACCGCCTACAATGGTGTGGCTTGTCTTTACGCAAAAGCACAGTGGTAGCGCTGTCTCTGAACTCCAGAAAGTTACAGTGAGGTGTACACATCACTGTAACTTTTCTGAATTCAGGCCACATTGTCTTGTCTGTTTTAATAATGTTTAAGAGCAGCTGAGTTATTGAAATAATAAAAATAAAGAGTCTGCTATTATTCTCATGTTAGTGTTTGCTGTTATACATTAATTTCTAAAAATGAACACTATAAAAATGTTACTTTGCACTATTATAATACAGCTGTACTGTAGGTAGTTTTCTTTTTGGTAACATTTTCAGAACTTGCACATCACAGTTCAGATCAGTAGTCACTTATCTTTCAGCTGGAAATCCTTTCTTCTCATGTTACCTTTTATAATTAAAACTGAGAGATAACAAAAGTTTAGTATCCAATGTTGTCTGCTCTGTCCTATTCAACCTGTGGGACTTCGGATCTGACATCGTCTGAGTCTAAAGCCTTTCAGCTTGACTTGGCTTCACCTGCCTTACCCATAGCTCCTTGCTCCTCCATCATCTCCCAAGATCTAGTTTGCCACTATTCTGGTCTGCAGCTTGGTCTTTGGCTGCATACCTTTTTCAGCTTTTGCTACATATTTTTGACTTGCTTATGAGATTTTTTCCTTTCCCTTACCCTATCTTTCTGTAGTGCTAGATGTTCTGTCTGTTTAGGTAGGTAGGTGTGAATGTTTGTTTGCTTAGGTTCTCTCTTTCCATTTTTCTCTATTCCTTCCTGCCCATTTTGCTAGTTTTTTTGGTGACTGTGTGTATATGTGTGTACGTATGTGTGTGTATATACTTTCCTGTGTAGAAAATGGATAAGGGGTTCAAGAAATGCATCTCATATGGGCACAAACTGCCCTCTCAAGATGAACACCTTAAGTGTGTGTATTGTTTAAGACTGGAGCACTTAGACTTCTGGTGTTCTATTTGTGAGAGCTTCAGCTCTTAGGCCTTGAATGAATGCAAGGCTAAGCTCATTCTCAAGGGCCTATTGGCATCTAGCTCCTCTTATTGTTCCAAGACTTCTCCTTTGGATTCTAAGACTGGGTCTGAGAAGCCTTGAATGTGAGACTCTAAGCACTCCCATCAGTAGCACAAGAGGTTGTCCTCTGCTTCCATTTTTGAGGAAGACTTCTCTAGGTTCACCGGGTCTGAAGGTCCCTTGGCTTTGGCCTCCCTGGGTTCCTCAGCACCGGCTTCAGCTCCGAGATTGCCTTCAGTGCCAATAACTTCAAAGAAGGCTTCACTGGTGCCAGATATTCCCAACCATTTCTGGTTAAAGCTGCACCTTTGGGCAGAGTAGCTTCTCTCTTTTCCCTGGGTACTCCTCAGTCTTTGGAATCCTCACCTTTGCCCCCTCAGTTCCGAACCTCTCAGGCTCGGATCCAATGTGCAGGGACATTTTTGCACTGACTCTCGAAGCCATCCTCAGTGGCTTTGTCTGTCCAGTTGTCCAAGTCAGTGAGCAGTATCAAACAGCCAAATCTGGTGCAGCTGATGCAGTCCTTTATACAGGCACAGATGCAATTAGGTCTCAACCCTTTGGGTCTTATACAAACTCAGGGACCCTTGGTTCCATCTTAATGAATTCATCCCTCGGATCTGTGGTTTTCAGGGCTGTTGGAGTTTCCACAACCTGGATCTGATCCAACAGCCTGTTGTGCTTCAGATCTGTCATGTTCCATGGTAGCGTCAACTATGACCAGTTCGGGGCCGACAGCTCCTCAGAGCCATGGTATCGAAGCTGGAGCTTCACGGTTGATAGAACCTGTGCTCAGTTTGTTACTCCCTCTCAAAGCTTTAGCCTTAGGCAGCTTGACTCCAGTCTCAATGTCAGGTCGTTGCCTATGAGTTCAAGAGTCTGGGACCCTCAGATCTAGGAAGCCTGCTTCAGCCTTGGCCTTCGATGTTGTAGAGAGGATGTTCTCTGTTAGAGAGAAAGAAGGGTTTGATATCTTCAGTCGGCACCCCTTTCCATTTTCTATCTGTGGCACTGACCATCATCAGACTGCTCCCGACAGCCTGCATTTAGACGTCTCTAGACTACTCCCTCAGAGGGGTTATCCCATTCTTCCCTTTCTTCTCCTGCTTTGTCAGAGCAGGAGGTTTTGAGGAGGAGGAGGTGCAAGAGGAAGCACTTGGATTATCAGGAAAAATTCCTCACTGAGGATAGTGGCCTTGAGGAAGGAGAGGGTTCTCCCATGTCCCCAAGTGACGACGCCTCTTTTGGCAATTTGTTGAAGCTGTTTTGCCAGCAATGGGTCTGGACCAAAGCCCCCTTTCTGGAGGAGTCAGTCTTCCTGGAGGTCTTTGGCATAGACCCATCCATGCTCTTGGTGGTGCCCCTTCCTGATGCCCTTATAGATTTGGTATCTTGGAGGGCATGGAAGGAGTCCAACACAGTAGAACCAATACCCTGGAAACTGGGCAAAGTTCTTGCACCCCCTCCCCAAGGGCAGGCCTTATTGGACCAAGGGTCTAACCATAGATCCCATCATGATGGCAGGAGCCACCAAAAAGGAGATTTCTGAAGAGAGCTTCCCAATCCACAGACCCAAACAGTGAGTCTCGGGCACTGAATCGATTAGGGGGCCAATCCTATGCCTCATTCCCCTTTACTTTGAGGGCTTTGAATTACTTATCTCACATGACAAGGCTTCAGGAAGATCTGGTCTCCAAAGTGTCAAACATCCTCAAGACACAGCAGTCTCCAAATAACAAGCTGGAGACTCTTTTTTTCCAATCTGATTTCCATCACCAATGTTTCTATGAGACTCTTTTGAATGTGGCTGCAGCTTCCAGAATTGCACTGAGGCACCACACCTGAATGCAATTGCAAAACTTTGCAGACTGCTTCAAACCATCCTTTATTAATAACCCTTTTGACGGGTCCTCCTTGTTTGGACCCAAGGTTAAGAACACATCAACAAGGAGCGGTCAAGATGGGAAGACATTGTATTCCATCAGGGTTTGCTTTTCCATCCCCAGTGATCCTTTTCTAGGAATCAGAAAGGTAGTAAGCATTTCTTCTTTAGGAAGTTGCAGTTTTCTTCCCAGGACACTCCTCCAGAGGGTTTCTCTTAAGGGTGAGGGGAATCGTAATGGATGCCACCCCAGGGGCAGAGGTGGTTTGTAGAATCAGGGCTTCCATGGGGCTTTTTCTGGCAGGCCCTTTCAGAGATCCTCAAAGGTTGCCCAACTGCTTGCCACTGGAGGCAATTGGGGATCTTCTAGCTCTCCACCTTAAAGTGTGGGAGACCATCACCTCAGACGTCTGGGCATTGACAGTTATATCCAGAGGGTATGTTATCCCCTTTATAGAAATTTCCAACGGTCTCCGAAAACATAACCCTGGTGTTCCATTCTATCAAAGAGATGTTCATCGTGTTTCATTGTTGCAGTCCTAACCAGTGGGTTATCCAGCTCCTGGTAGTCCTCGATCAGCCAGAATACCAAAGGTAAGTAAAAATGACATCGGCTGTCATCGGTTGTAAAGGACATCAGGGCGTCCGATACTAAAGGAGGCAGCCAACGTCACTTCCTCAGTCTTACTTGCAGCGGAGCCCGAAGCAGAATCATTTCTTGCACGAGTGCCGGTCGGCAGTTTACCTTTTTTGTTTTCGACTACAAAGTTGAAGTCAACTACAGCTAAGTACCCCGTTAGGGATCCTCTTTTCTTGCCTTAACGAATGTCAGAAAAGTTTAATAATTGTCTTACATGTGGAAAGCAGATTCCACACAGAGATTTTCATTCCTATTGTATTATTTGTCTAGGCCTTGACCACGACGTTCCTAACTGTGATCTTTGTGCTTCCTTTAACCCATGTACTATTCGTCGTCGGGCTAAGCTTTTAGCTAAGCATTTTGGAGTTTGGCCTAAGTTTGTCAGTTTGGCATTCGCTGGTCTTCAGGCTTTGGATATCCCCAAGAAGTGTAAAGATAAGGACCATGACAGGATTCTGAAGGTCATGTCCTCAGATGATGTTAGGTTGGTCGTCAGTCATGTGCCAGTGAGGCACCTTGCAGCCCCTGCAGCCTGCAGATTTTCATCCGCAGGCCTCAGTTGAGACCATTTCAGAGGCCCCCAGGCCTTCGGCGTCCATTTTGTCTTTTGACCTTCTGCCTGTTGCCTCTTCAGCTGGATCCAGAGCCGCAAAGCTGACTCCGGTGTCCGAGACCTTTTGACTGTTATTAGGGGTTCACAGCTTCCTCCTTCAAAAAGAGGTAGGGATGTCTCTCCTGAGGCTTTGTCCTTTTCAGGTTCTGATACTTCTAGCATTTCTGTTGATGAAGAAGAAGTTTCACAAGCTTTCTCTTCTTTTGAGGATTCAGACGCAGAGGAGACAATCCCTTCTGCTTCTCCTCCAGAAAATTTCTCTTTTGGTGATACTTTAAATACTCTCAGGGAACATTTTAAATGGGAAAGTCAAGATTACCCCCTTTCTAAGAAAAGGATTAGGGAGTTTTTAGATTTGCCTCAGCATAAGCCTTTGGCTATTCCACCTGTGTTGGAAGTGGTTGATGATGTTTTTCTGGAAAATTCCTTGACTCTAAATTCGGTTCTTCCTGCTCCCAGGAAACCTGACAGATACTATAGAGTCCCTGATTCTCATTTGTTTCTTTTCAGGAATCTGTTGGCTGATCCAGAGGTTATTTCTCAAGGCCCTAAAGGAGTTAAGGCCACTGTTACTAAAAATACTGTTCCTTCTGACTGGGAATCCAAGAACCTAGATAGGTGGGGTAAAAAGGTTTATACCTCTGCCACTCTTGCTATTAGGTCTACTAATTGTCTTTTTCATATGATGAAGTACCAACAGCACACCTTGGAAGCTATTAAGTCTAGGATAGCAGGTGTGCCTCAGTTGGTGGAGAGTAAGGATATGCATGATTTGCTGAATTCTGCCAGTCTACTCATTAAATATTCATTACATTGTGGTTTTGACATTCTAGAAGCCTCCTGTAGGGCTACAGCTACTGGCTCTGTTATTAGAAGGCACGCTTGGCTCAGGGAGCAGCCCCTACCAGAGCCTGTTAAGGCTAAGCTTTTAGATGTACCTTTGCATAAGGACAGTCTTTTTGGCAGCAAAGCAGAGGAAGTGCTCAAGAAGATGGAACACCAGGCCAAGTCTATGCAGACAGTTAAAGACTTTCTACAAGTTCAGCCTCCTCGCTTTAGCAGGAATTACCCTTCTAAGAGTTGGACATTCCCTGATACCAGCAGACAGAGCCGTTCTAGGACTAGAGGTTACAAATCTTCTAGGGGACAGGTGGCTACCTCTCAAAGGTCTAAGCATTGGCAGGCTTCCTCTTCCAGGGTGGGAAGTTCTAAGCCTACATCTCAGTCTAAACATTCTCAATGACTCTGTCCAACTTCTGCCTGTTCTTCCTTGCCCGGAGAGTCCTTTAGGGGGAAGGTTGGCCCTTTTTACAAATGTCTGGGCAACCATCACGGATGACAAATGGGTACTCAGAACTATATCTCTAGGGCACAAGTTTTCTTTCCACACCTTTCCAGTACCCAAAGGATTCCTGGACGCTCCTCCAAACCAAAGGGCAGAAGTAGAAAAGCAAATTTTGTCTCTGTTACATCTGGGAGCAATAGAATCAATTCCTGCTCAGCAGGTAGGCCAATGTTTCTATTCCAGACTTTTCCTAGTTCCAAAAAAAGAAGGCACCTGGCATCCTATCCTAGATCTAGCCATCCTGAACTCTTTCTTGATAATTCCAAAGTTCAAAATGCTCACTCTGCATCAGTTACTGCCAATGTTAGAAAAGGATTCCCGGCTGGTAACATTGGATCTCAAAGAAGCTTATCTGCACATCCCTGTCAGGGAAAGTTGCAGGCAATACCTTGTTTCAGGGTGGGCAAGCAACATTAACAATTCACTGCACTGCCCTTTGGCCTATCTACTGCTCCCAGAGTTTTCACAAAGTGCCTGGCTCCAGTCATTGCTTTTTGCAGGCAAAAGAAAATTCAGATTTATCCTTACTTGGACGACTGTCTAATTCAAGCAGATTCTCAGGAAGACCTGTTAAAGGATCTAGAATTTATAAATACTCTTCTCTCTTCCCTGCGTTACACTCTCAACATGGAAAAATCAAAAATGGTGCCATCCAAAGAGATAACATTCCTGGGAGCGAGCCTGAACACAGCCGCCCAGGTGATATATCTCACCCAGGAGAAGCAGACAGCTCTTTCAGTTTACTTCAAGGACTTGGCAAGCCTGTCCCAGCTCCCTGCAAGGAAATACCTGCAAGCTCTGGGATTCATGGCCTCTTGCATTCTCATGATTCCATATGCAAAACTGCATATGAGGAAATTGCAATGGTACCTCAAGAACATTTGGTGCCAACACACACAAGACCTAGATGTGATAATTCCTCTGCTTCCATGTCTGCGGACAGAGTTTCTGTGCTGGGCAACAGCCTGTCTACAGAACAAAGGCATGCATTTTTGCCCACCCCTGGCCACTCACGATCTTACCACAAACACATCAGACTACACCTGGGGAGCTCACCTGGATGGCAGATGCATACAGGGAAGTTGTAATGCCCAGCAGATGTACCTGTGCATACATTTAAAGGAGTTGATGGCAGTCCAGCAGGCTTTAGTAGCTTTCAGGCATCTTCTTTCTCCGGGGACCCTTCTTGTCAGGACAGACAACACCACAGTCATGTGGTACATCAACAAGCAGGGAGGGACTCATTCTTACCTCCTGTGCAGACAGAGCATAAGTCTTTGGTCCATAGCAGCATCCCTGGGCCTACATCTCCTAGCTCAGTTTCTTCCAGGAAGGCTCAATGTTTTGGCAGACCAGTTGAGCAGACAGACCCTGGATCCTCATGAGTGGCAGCCGAACAGAGCAGTTTTTTACAGCATCATTCAACGTTGGGGCACTCCTCAAGTGGGTCTCTTCTCCTCTCAGGACAACCATCTTCTACCTCTTTTTTGCACCAAACAGCATCACAGCAGAGCCTGGAGAGTGGATGCTCTGTTCTTTCCTTGGACGCTACTGTCAGTTTATGCCTTCCCTCCTCTTCCTCTTCTTCCTAGAGTATTATTGAAGATCAGGGACAAACAACCAAGGACTAGTCACACAGCTCTGGACTGGCCCAGACAGCATTGGTGTCTACTGCTTCTCAGTCTCTCCCAATTTCCTTCTTGGCATCTTCCTCTGAAGCCAGATCTTTTGGTTCAGGAAAGGGGAAATATTCTGCGTCCTCATCTTCAGTCTCTCCATTTGGAAGCTTGGCTCATTGTATGACTTCATTCCTTTCTTCTTCCCTTTCCCAGCAGGTGGTTGACATGCTGAGGTAGGCCAGGAGGACTAGCACTAAGAAGTCTTATGCTGGCAAATGGGAAAGATTCTCTCTTTGGATGCAAGCTAGAGGGGAATCTTCTTCTCAGCCTACCCTTCCTCTGATTCTAGAATACCTGGCTGATTTGCTTCAGTGTGGTCTTTCTTTTTCCTCTATCAAGATCCATGCTTCAGCAATTTCTGCTCATTGTTCTTTTGAACAACCCATTTTCTCTCATCCTCTGATGAAAATGTTTCTCAGAGGTGCTTGCAACTTAAAACCTCCCAGAAGGGCACCTACTCCAGCCTGGGATCTTAATTATGTTCTAGAGAAACTCACTCTTCCTCCATTTGAGCCAGCTGCTACTGGAGATTTAAAGCTTCTCTCGTGGAAGACGGCCTTCCTCTTGACTATAACTTCAGCAGGGAAGGTTTCGGAGCTGTATGCTTTGATGGATGTGGAGCCTTTTCTTATTTTCCATGCAGATAGGGTCTCCCTGTGAGTCACCCCCTCCATTATACCTAAGGTGGTTTCTAGCCTGACTGTTAATCAGTCCATACACCTTCCTACCTTCTTTCCTAATCCTCGAAATAGAGGTGAGAGGATTCTACATTCTCTTGATGTGCATCAACAACTCAGGCTTCACCTGGACAGGACTAAAGACCTTCGTAAATCAGCACAGCTATTGGTCAGCTTTGCCCCTGGAGCCCAGGGCAAGGCTATTTCTAAGCAAACCATTTCTAAATGGATTGCTTATTGTATTACTTTTTGTTATTCCTTTCATGGCAAGGTTCCTCCTCAAGGGGTTAGGACTCACTCAACTAGAGCAGCTTCCACTTCTGCAGCATTTTTAAGGGGTGTCCCTACTAAAGACATTTTGGAGGCTGCCACATGGTCTTCTGTTCACACTTTCACAAAGCATTATAATTTGTCTTTGTTTTCTAGAGCCAGGGCAGGGTTTGCCACTGTTGTTCTGCAGGGCATTATCTCCAATCCTTGATTCTGTTGGTTCCTCCTCCCTTTTTTCTGGGCTTTGGTAATCAACCCATTGGTTAGGACTGCAACAGTGAAGCACAATGAACATAGTACAGTTGTGTACACTTACCATAAATGTAGATGTTCGAGTGTATTCACTGTTGCAGTCCTGCTTTCCCTCCCTCCTTCCCCCTTGTCTCTTTTCCTAAGGTACACGCTAATTATGGTTTAGGCCTTTTTTTCTGGGGGCTCCTGACAGTTATGGCAAGAAAGACTGAGGACATGACATCAGCTGCCTCCTTTTGTATTGGACGCCCTGACGTCCTTTACAACTGACGACAGCCAATGTTATTATTACTTACCTTTGGTATTCTGGCCGATTGAGGGCTACCTGGAGCCGGATAACCCATTGGTTAGGACTGCAACAGTGAATACACTTGAACATCTACATTCATGGCAAGTGTACACAACTGTACTTTCCTGCAGCAGCAGAGATCAGCAAGCTGCTGGTAAACTGAGTTATCCAAGAGGTCCCACCAGACCAGAGAGGATGTGCGGGTCTAGTCCAGATTCTTTTTAGTACTAAAGAAGGCAGAGGACCACCCATCTTAGACCTGAGCAAGCTGAACCAGTTCATCAGAAGGACCATATTCCAGATGGTCACTGTGCAGTCCATATTGCCTCCTCTGAGGAAGGATGATTGGATGTGCTTGATAGACCTCAAGAACACCTATCATCATATAAAGATAGATTGGTGTTCTCTGAGGTTCCTTTGCTACATGCTGAGGGTCAATCATTTTCAGTTCAGGGACATGCCAGTTGGTCTAATCACAGCCCCCTGGGTGTTTACCAATTGAATGATGATGGTCATAGCCTAGTTCTGGCTGGCTGGAGGGGGTTTCAGACTTTTCTGTACCTGAACAATTGGCTCTTCACCATCCCCATGAAGGATTCATTAATATCAACTAAGGACTCTGCTCCAACTATGCAAAGAACTAGGCTTCACTGTCAGATACCCCAAATTGAGCCTTCAGCCTGTACATGTCTTAGAGTTCATAGGGTGCCATTTAGACAAAGTCCATCAGATCGCCAAGCTTCCATCCTCCAGAGTTCTCAGTCTTAAAGCTCAGGCCTTGTCAGTGCTTGTGATTCCCAACCCCCCAGCTTTTTCATTTCTAAAACTTTTAGGCCATATGGCTGCATTGATAAGGCTAGTTCCTCTGGCCAGCTCTGCAAGGACAGTGGCCATACAGTGGTCTCTCCTTTACTCATC
Organism: Protopterus annectens; assembly: GCF_019279795.1. Classification (NCBI taxonomy): domain Eukaryota; kingdom Metazoa; phylum Chordata; order Ceratodontiformes; family Protopteridae; genus Protopterus; species Protopterus annectens. The sequence goes on from NC_056725.1 coordinate 1,231,045,619, forward strand.
CTTTGGATTTCCTGATACAGCTAACAGGAATATGTCACAAGCAGATTCAGTGGTGGTTGCAGTTTCCATTAGTTCTACAGGGAAGACCTTTTGTAATTCCTTCTCTTTTGGCCACTGTCACCATGGGCATCTCCCTTCGTTGAGGGGTATTTCAAAGGGATTATTGTTCAAGAGTCCTAGTCTTCTGCAGAGGCTCACATTCACATCAGTGTCCTGGAGATGAGAGCCATCCTCCTAGCATTGCAGACTTTTCAGGCCGTTCTTCCCAGGGATATGAGCATAGTCCAGATGGACAACATGTCTGTAGTCTGATACCTCAACAAACAGGGAGAATATGCTCTTATCCCCCTTTCTTGAGAGGCCATGAGGTTGTGGCAGTGGGCGATCTGCTTTCAGTGGTTTCTGGTGGCAGTGCATATCCCGGGGAAGTCCAACATTCTGGATGACAGTCTCAGCAGAAGCATCCTATTGCCCCACAAGTGGTCCCTGAATCTAGTGGTGGCAGCTCAGATTTTTTGGTGCTGGGGCACTTAGTGTTGCAACTTGTTTGAGTCTCTATCCAACACAAGGTGCAACAGCTATTATGCCCTTGTTCCCCCTCTGGGACAGGCACCCAGGGATGCTCTGACATTTGCTTGGCCTCTGAGTTTCCTTTACGGCCACCCCCCCCCCCCAGTTCTCTTCAGTGAAGTTTCTTCAGAAATCATACCATTGCAGAACTTCCATGATCCTCATCACCCCATTTTGGCCTTGCCAGGTGTGGCTTCCCTTTCTGTGTCCTTTTCTGAAACACCCCCCTTGGGAGTTGGATCCCATTCTAGGCATCATCTTTCATCCAGCCGGGCCTTTCTATTTGAGTGGTAGGTACTTGTACAGCTTTTCTTTCAGGAGTGCCAATGGATGATATCTGTGCTGACGCTACATGGCTGGGCCATCATACCTTTGTCTAACATATAATGCGACACATTCAGTCCAGGTCCAGGGCTTTTTTTGATTTAACTTTGTTGCAGAATGTTCTTCCTTAGTTCCTCCATAGGAATTGTTATGGCTGGGGACTCTGTCCCACAAGTTGAATCAGATGGAGCAGACAGCATCAGTTGTGAAAGTTATGTACTCACCATAATGATAGATCCATGTTGTCTGTCTCCATCTGCTTCAGCCTTCCTGCCACTGACCTTTTTGTTGATTTGGCATGTTTCCCTTGATGATGGCCAGACAGCAGGGGTCCTTCTGTCTGCTCTCTTTTTTCCCAGAAGGTTTTCCTCATTTTTAGACAGGAAACAGGAATTGGTTGGATATGTTGCATCATTCTGCCAATACTATAGGGGCAGACTTCATCTGGGGAGTTGATGGAGGAGCAGGGAGTTATGGGTAAGGAGTTGGAGCCAAGTCAAGCTGAAAGGCTTTAGAATTGGCTGGTATCGGATCCAAGTCAGATCCAAAGTCCCACAGGTTGAATCATACAGAGACAGATAACACAGATCTATCATTGTAGTGAGTACATAACTTGTTTATTAAGAAATATTTCAGTGTGCTTCTGTTTTTTCCAGTCTCTCTCTCTCTCTCTGTTTCTCTCACCTATGCTTTCCCCAACACAAAAAAACACAGACTGCTAATAATGGACATTTGTCTTTCAACACAGCCATATATTTCTGAATTATAATGTTCCTTTCCCAATATTCTGTAAATAACCCATGGTAAATGTCATATGTGCTATATAGCATATCCTGGGAGTTAGATACAATAAGTGCCCAGAGAATAGTTCTGCCTGAATTCAATGGTATGCATCAAGAATATTTCACCAGTGTGAAAAAGCAACCTTTACAATCAAAATTGTGAACTTTAGCTATGCTTACTAATGTATGTATATGTGTAAGGAGAATGATAATCAACGACAAATACGGGTGTATAAGTAAGATTATCATAACACTAGATGTTTTAATAGATTACTGTTGCAGTAGCCTAAAGCAATTTGGGTTATATCCTGCCTATGATATGACCACCATCAGGCTTTTAAAGCTTCAGAGCGCCTCCCATGTACCCTACTGCCACGGTTTTGAGCAGAGCCACATAAAAAGACAGTTTGGGTGCCAAAAGCTTCAGAGCATTTTTGTGCCAAGAATGGAGGCTATAGCTTTTAAACAAAGATGAATCTTGACAGATGAGTAAGAAAGTCCAGATGATAATAACTAATACAAATAATCTAGAACCAGAGGCACTTGATCCTTAAATGAGTCCTAGTTCTTAAAATGGCACCAACTGGAAAATCTCTTCCACTAACATACATTATTTTTCATTAACATATATTTTAGCCTCCTTTAGTATCTGCTTCATGTCTTCAAAAAAGTGTCTAAAGGGTAATCAAAACTCTATTATCTATGCAGTCAGATGAAGTGTTTTCAGGTTGGAGTGTGTCAAATAACCCTTGTCTTATGTGAGTAATTCCAGCCTGTGGGGAAGATTTATGGTAATTTCCCTTGGCCAGTTTCAGAAGAAGGGAGAATCACTGTTGCCTGAACCAAAAGAAAGACAGTAGCACTATCTCTGGATAGCAGTCATGGATATTTAAAAGAACCCTTGTTATCAGTGAAAAGGGTGTAAAAGCAAACAGGAACTTTCTTGTTCATGGGAATGAGAAGGCATCTGTTTTCCAAGCCTGTTTGCTAGGAATCCTGTGGCAAAATTTCTTTGACCCATCTGTTTTGTAAGGAGGCAAACACATCTATGCGAGGTGTTCCCCACAGCTAGATCAATTACTGTGAGACCCTGGGTGTAATTTTCATTTGTGAGGATGTGTCCTTGTCCTGCTCCAGCTCAGCTTATCTGCTGTAGTGTGTGGCTCTGACGGAATACATATTGCCTTAATAGTGAAACTGAGCTGAGTTGCCACCTCACAGACAGTATGGCAAGTCTGCAAAGAGGCTAAGAACTGGTACCTCCTTGTTTGTTTGCATACCACATCACTGTGATGTCTGTGATAACTTGGAAGAGTTCTGGAGATTAAAGATGCTTGGCTTTCAGAGCATTGATTACTGTCAGCATCACTTTGATAATTATGTGCTTTTGCTTGTCCCACTTATTCCACAGACCTTGCACTTTCATACCTTTTGATACAGACTTCTCCAAGAAAAGTCTGAAACATCTGTTGTAACACACTGAAGAGAAGGCAGAAGAGAAACGAGGAGACCTGGGTTGAAGAAAAACTGGTCACCCACCACAATACCTCCCTTCTCACAACCCCAGCACAGAATTCTGAAAAGATAAAGGGTCCTGATGCTGAAATCAGGCTGATATGAGATACTATTGATTTTTTTGTCATGTGAAGTCTGGCCAGAGAAATCAAGATAATCATAAAAGCCATGAAACTCAGAATTCTAAGAAATTCCTTGGTCAGATGCTAGAGAATGGTTGGAAAAGGTCAGGAAGATTTCTTTATACAGTTCTGCTTTGTCCAGTGGAAGAAAAGTTCTTCTCAGTGAAGTATCCAGAAGATATCCTAGAAAAAATATTCTGTGTGAAGTGATAGCTGATGATTTCTGTAAGTTTGCTTGAAACTCCAGAGATAATTGGAGTTTTTTTTTTTAAATGCCAGGGAATCTTGACAACTGGAAAATGAATTTACAAATATCAGACTATCATTCAAAAGATGTTAATGCTTTAAAGTCTGCAGTAAGCAATTACTGGAGCAAGCCACTTTGTGAATATCCTTGGTTCAATAGATAGATTGATTAGTGACAGAAAACTGATAAAATAAGCCAGATACAGAAAATTTTAAGAAATATCTAAAATCTTTGCCAACAGGGAGTTTGATGGTAAGCATATTTTAAGTCTAACATTGCCATGAAAATGAGAAGTAACAAGGCTTGGGGGGATAACATTTTGAACTTTAGGACCTTGACAAAGAGATTGAGAAAGGAGAAGTTTAGGACTGGTCTTCAAGTTTCTTCTTTCTTTTACTCTAGAAAGATCATTGAATAAAACCTTTGCCCATTTGATCTGAGGGCACTAGTTCTATGACCGCCTGAGACAACATTTGCTCTGAAACTGGAGGAAGTAGAGAAGTTTGGTTTGAAGAATGAGGAACAATCATCTGAAAACAAAGGAGGGACTCCCACTACCATTTGTATCCCTGTTAGATGATATTCAGAACCCATTTGTCTGAGCAAATCTGATTCCAGTGAGGAAGATGCGAGCCTAAACCGAAGGACTGATTACCAGGGTAGGGGGTGACATGGACAGACAAGTCATTCTGACTGTTGAGATTGTGCATGGGTCTGAGAGGTTTTCTTTTTCTTTTAGATCCTCGTTGCCACTGCTTTTTAAAATCCTGTTTGTTAGCACTTTGCTGTTTAAATTGCTTTTTGAAAAGGGATCCTGAGTTCAAAAGAACATCTTTATTTAAGTTAGAAAAGGAAGGTTGGAATATTTAGGTGAACACCTTGAATGTCTTTCATTAAATTGCTTAAGTACCTCAATAGCAGAAGGGCCAAACAGAATATCCTTGTCAAGGGGAGAATTTAAAATCTGTTTTAATGTCTTCTGGTAAGTTTTGAGAACATAGCCAAGCAAATTTTCATATAACTTACCCTATAGCAGCAGCAGTTCTTTAGACAGAATCAACAGCACTTTAGGAGAAGCAAATGCAATTAAGGCATTCAGAGTTTCTTAACCACTGAAGTGGGAAGGTTAACAGTTAACTTCCACAGTTAACTTTCTCATGTTCTCAAAAGAAGATAGTAAAAATATTTTAATGTGTTCCTGGCAGTTCAAAATTCTGACTGTTAAAGTAGCAGAATAATAAACTTTATTTCCAAATCTATCAAAAGCGTTCTCATCCTTGTCAGAGGGAATGGAGTTAGCATTAACAATCTGTTTAGAGGTAGAAGTTTTAGATAAATAACTACAAGGTATGTTTTAAAATTAGAAAATCAATATTTATGAGTCTGAGGTACTTTGTATAAACTTTCAGACTTTCAGGAGCGGGAGGGTGACTGTCAAGCATGCTGCAGACTGTTAAGAAAACATTCCTCAGAATTAGGATCATCAGCTTGAAGAGAAATCACTGAAGAATAGCACTGTTGCTTCATTCCTCCTTCTTCTCACTGAGAATCAGTGTCCAAATATAAGGAAAATCTTTTTCTTTTTCTATTTGGAGTAAGTGAAGAAACAGGATTTGAAGAATTAAAAGCAGTCTTCCCCATCCATAGTAATAGAAGCAGGAGAAGTAACATTCTTATTTTTTTCTGTTTTCTTTTCCTGGAAGACTTCCTGGAAAAATATTGAATCATGGCAGAGACATTACCCCGAGAATCAGGCATTCTAACCTGGCTATGGCGTAAACCTTTACCTGCTTCTTCCCTGGAGACCAATAAAACTAGTTCTCCCTTGCCCAGAGATACAGCCCTACTAATGCAGAGGTGACGTGCAACTCCCAGTCTGTAGTGGCTTTCCAAGGAGTATACTAGAAAGACTGGGAGACATCAGTGAGCTGTCTGAGGAACCAAGTCTGGCTACAGCAGAGTCATGCATCAGTGGCTGAGGGAGTGAAGGAGTTGGCCTAATGCCCAAGGACTCCCTTGAAATTTTCTTCTTGCAGACCAGGGAAGGAAGAACCAAGGAGATCAGTAACTGCTTCATTGACTAGCTAAAAAAGAAACTTGAAAGATATCTTTGCTGGAGCCTTCCTGTGTCCTGACAGAGCCCTGACAGTGCTTTTCAAACTATCTGGAGATATACAGAGCTGGGTATATTTTTCTGGCACTTCAGAGTTGTGTACTGGTAATTGTTGTTTGACTAATTTTATATTATTGCTGGCTGACTTCAGAGTTGTGCACTGTTATTTTTGCTTCACTGTATAGTTTTTCAGATCTCTGCCGAAGGTGTTTTTCCCCCCTCCCCCTATTTCTCTGTGTCTTAAGTTGGTATAACTGGTTTTACATCCTGTGTGTTATCTGACTATCTCAAGGATTACTTGCATAAAATGAGACCCTCTTAGTAACAGCCTGCATATCATTGCTGGAGCCTTCCTGTGTCCTGACAGAGTGCTCTTCAAACTATCTGGAGATGTACAGAGCTGAGTATATTTTTCTGGCACTTCAGAGTTGTGTACTGGTAATTGTTTGACTAATTTTATATCATTGCTGGCTGACTTCAGAGTTGTGCATGGTTATTTTTGCTTCACTGTATAGTTTTTCAGATCTCTGCTGAAGGTGTTGGTTTTCCTATACCCACTCTCCCTATTCCTATCTTGTTGTTTAAATTTGGAGGCTTTTGCAGTTGCCCGCCCCCACTGTAGATTTGATCTGGGATACTCACCCCAGTCCCATCTCTTTACCTCATTCTACCTAACAGGCTCCTTCTGCACTTGTTTTTAGTCATTTTTAATTTAATTGCATTTTTTAAACTGTTTGGTCTAACATTGCAAGTGTGCTAGCTTGCACTGCATTTTAATTGTTTTTACTGCTGTTTTAGCTACTTTTCTGTATATATATATATATATATATATATATATATATATATATATATATACATATATAAAACAAAAAAAAAACCTTTCCTGTAACTAGTGTAGTCCAGATTCAGATTTGCTGTATCCAGGACTGTATGTAAGCTTCTGAGCCCCCCAAGCTTTCTGTGTTGGAGGGAAGCCTTCTAGCTTATCAGTGGGAGTGGTAAGCACTAGGTAACCTATCTTACCACATAAGGAGTGGTTCTGGCCCAGAAATTGTAGTTATTGGCCGTTTGGGCAGTTTTTCCATCACTCTCAACTTTCTGATTTAAAATCCAGCATTTGCACTTGTTTCTCCCCTTTCCTGTAACTAGTTTAGTCCATATACATATTCTTAGTTTTAGCACTTGAATTTGCTTATTCGTGATCAGCACTTGTTCAGAACGTGCAAGCACTAAATAACCTACTAATTACTACAGCACTCAACCTTCCTCATTACCTAGAGGAAAACAGTTTTGGTACTTACTTTCCTCACTTGCTTAGAGAAAAACAGCTCTTGTACTCACTTTCCTCACTTATCTAGAGGAAAATTGTTTTTTATGCAGGCATGTCCAAGGGTCAGCTCCCAGTGTTCTCTCCTGTAAATCTAATATATCTGGGCATCTTGGGGCAATGTAGAAATTGCCTCATGTACACAGGCAACCTTCTCCTCCTACCACCCAACACTACAACCTGTGAGAGATGTACTTATCTAGCCAAACTGGAGGTAAATCTCTCTCCAATCAAGACTGAACTTGACAGTCAAGAGGAGAAGGTAAATACTTGCACCACACCACACTCATCACTTAGTCTCACTAAATCTACACCACCAAAATCCACACATAGAAGCACAAAAACATTTGCAGAAGCTCTCAATAATAATCTGCTCAAGCAACAGAGACCTCCAAAGCAGAAATGCAAGCAACCTCCACCCCCCCCAACACAACCCAAATGACACATAGCCCGCAGACTGAGTGTGCCACTCAACCACAGCCAATAAGGCAAAACAGCGTACCCAACACACTAGTCATAAGTGACTCTATAGTCAGGCACACTGATGTCCCAGTCACCAGGCTAAACAAGGAGAAGGTTACTGTCAGCTGCATGTCGGGTGACAGGATCTGCCACATAACCCACACACTCAGGTCACTCCACAACAAGTACAAATATGACTCTGTCATTGTCCATGTTGGTATGAATGACCTGAGATGTACCTCCCTGGACTACATGAAAAGAGACACGGAAGAGCTCTCCGATCTTGTATACCAGGCAGGTATGACCCTAGCCCTGAGTAGCATTCTGCCATCACCCAGAATGATGCTGCAGTACAAGGACAAATGATTGACTTCAACAATTGGCTAAGCTTCTGGTGCCATTCTAAAGGGATCCAGTATCTGTCTGCCTGGGATGAAATGGTCGACAGACCACGATGCTTTGCCAGAGATGGCCTGCACCTGTCACCCCTGGGATTCCGGATACTGGCTAAGGTTCTTGCCGCCCCTATAGTGCCTTTTTTAGGCAAGGTTCAAATGACAAATTCAACACCATAACAGGAACAGGCAAGGAAAAACTGAGGGTGATGCTACTCAATGTTAGAAGCCTAAATCTCAAAATGCACTAACTCGAGGCACTCCTTAAAATGGAGAACATCAATATCTGTGCAGTGACTGAGACCTGGTTCAAGGCTCCAGAGAGCACCCCTGCACTACCAGGCTATAACTCATACCACACTTTTTGGCCATGTAACCTGGACCGGAACACCAAAGGCGGAGGTGTGTCCATATTCATTAAGGATATCCACATCTCCAGGCTAGTTGCTCAGCATAATGCAGCTAAGGTTATCCAAGTGCAACTAACTCTGGGCAAAACTGCAATCCAAATTGTAGCTTGCTACAGATCACCCACCATGCCCCAGGATTCCCACTCCTCTTTTCTTGATGTACTGGAAAATATTTGGGTTCAACCAAACACCCTAATAATGGGCGATTTCAACTACCCCACCATTAACTGGGAAAACTACTCATGTACCAAATCCTTTGCTCAATGCGTTCTGGAATTCATAAACTCCAGTGCCCTGGATCAACTTATCCACACCCCCACCAGGGGCAACAATATCCTAGATCTAGTCATTACCAACATGAGTGACCGGTCGGTGTTCCACACCTGAAGTCAATGCCTCATTGGTCTGATCCGACCATAAGCTAATTACTCTAGATATCCCCCACCCCCCATTAAGGAAACCATGGTAAAAAATTTCTCCAAAGTAAGACAGAAGTGGTGAACTTCATGACACCCATGCAGATGGACAATACAGTTACCACTACTGAATCCTACACAATTGCACTTTATAAGCACTTACATGAGTGCATGGATTGTGCTATCCCAAACAGAACCAAGATGCTATCCTCCAAAAAAGGAAGCCAATCTGGTGGTACCCTGCCATAAACAAACTGTACAACAGAAGGAAGAAACTGTTGCAAAAGAGAGTAAACTCCCATGAGTGGAGGAGCTCCCTGGTCAGCCTCAGTAAGAAGCTGCAATCCCTGATAAAATCCTCCAAAGCTAGTTACGAAAACAAAATCGCCACTGATTCTAAAGACAACCACAAAGCATTCTATAGCTATGTCAAGAATCTCAATGGCAACACTCAGATCTGCTCTGAGTTACAACACAGTGGCACTAAATATACAGACCCAACTGATATTGCCAACATCCTGGCAGATAGGTTCAGTGCTAACTTTACCCCCCCACCCCCTAAAGAGCCCATCTCTGTACCGGAAGAATGCAAAGTTACTATAATCACAGCTGCACAGGTAAAAACCACACTCTCCAAAGCCAAGAACACAGTATCCATGGGACCAGACAACCTCCCAGGCTGCGTTCTACATGAACTACAGAATGAACTGGCACCCCACCTAAGTACCATGTTCAGTCATAGCCTCACCTCAGGCTTTGTACCTGGTGAATGGCGCACAGCGATGGTTATCCCACTCCACAAGGGGGGAGCCACCACGGACCCAGGGAACTACCACCTCATTAGCCTTACGAGCCTGGTCTGCAAGGCCATGGAACGTATCATCATGGAACTTATAAATAAAGACATTGGTAATCTCCAAACTCTGGACCCCACCCAGTTCAGGTTTGTAAAAGGCAAATCATTTCTCCTAAACCTGATAGACTTCTTTGAAGCAGTCACCAAAGCCGTAGACAAGGGTAAGGTGGTTCACACAGCCTATCTAGATCTTGCCAAGGCTTTTGACACCATCCCCCACTCTGGAATTATAGCTAAACTCACTAAACTAGGTATAAACCCCTATGTCACAAGATGGGTTGCCAACTGGCTCACTGACAGAACCTACACTGTGAAAGTAGCAGACTCCAAATCCGACTTCAGACCAGTGACAAGAGGAGTACCACAGGGTTCAGTCCTGGGTCCTCCCCTGTTTGGTATCTACTTCTCTGAAGTACAGGCTAACACAGAAGATCTTTGGCTAATGAAGTTCGCAGATGACTGCAAACTAGGAGCCATAATCGAAACTCCTAACGATGTGGACATCCTACAAAAGGGCCTCACTGAGACAGATGCCTGGTGTCAAAGCCATGGCCTCAAGCTCAATGCCAAAAAGTGCATTGTCATCCCCTTTGGTAAAAACTATGTACCCATGAATTACAACATAGGCGGTAGTATACTTAACACCAAAAGTGTGATAAGAGACTTTGGGACACAGGTGGACAGTAGTTTCTCCTTTGATAATCACATCGCCACAGTAGTCAGGAAATCCTTCTATGTGGCACACCTCATCACAAAAGGTTTCTCATCCAGAAAAAAAGAGGTCAGTGTTCCCCTCTGCTCATCACTGATTAGACCCAGTATAGAGTACAACGCCCCTTTTGGTATGTACCTCACAAGACATCTACAACAACTGGAAAGGCCACAGAAATACCTCACAAAGAGGATTACCAGACTCAAACAGATGCCCTACGCAGACCATCTCAAAAACTCCAGCTTTACTCCATCGCATATTGCCTACTCAGAGGTGATTTCTGCCTAACATACAAAGCTATGTCAAACCCAGAGCTGTTGGACATGCTCCACTTAAAGAAATCCCAATCCCTCTGAGCTGCACACTCTAGGGACCTAAATCTTGTCACCACAATAAACAGAACATGCCGGAGGGATAGATTCCTGTCCCAGAGACTTCCCATACTCTGGAATAAACTACCTATCTATATCAAACAAAGCTCCTCATTAGCACTCTTCAAGAAAAATCTTAATGATTGGATGGGAAATAGGAACTTTACCCCGAGGATCACCTTGGTGGCTCTGCTCAACAGTGGCACAGGAAAGTAATTTTCTTGGGTGGCAAAAGCCAGGGTACCTTTTTGGCTGGGCTTGTATAGGCCCCAGAGCCGATAGCCTAGTACCTACCTATGAACCTATAAGACAGGTTGAAAAGCCTGTGAAAATTAGTAAATCTGCTGACATAAAAATAATGATTTTGAGATAGAAATGAAACACAGTCCCAAAAAGCACAATATCCTGGCCTGCATTTGACAAAATATATAAAAAAGTAGAAAAAAAGAAAGAAAAAAAAACAGATTTTGCACTTTCTCACACAAGCCTACAATGAGTAAAACTCTCCTATGAGTTATGACACTCCATAAAAAATCAATTTCCTTGCATAAAATTAAATTCACAATAAAAACACAGATTCTTCTTAGAGAAATTAAAAATAGTAAACCAGGGGTCATGAGTTCTGGACTGTGCAGTTGTGCAGCGGTTGCGTTGTTGCCTCACAGCAAAAGGATCTGCAGACGATTCTCGGCTGGTGTGCCTTCTATGTGGAGTCTGCATGTCGTATGGGTTTCCTCCAAGTGCTCCGGTTTCCTCCCGTGTTACAAAGACTTGCATCTGGAACATTTCTTCCTGGGCCTCTGCTGAAAATTGGCTTTGTCCAAAGTCAGACTTTCCCAGTAAATACATGTAAAATAAAAAATAATAAATAAATAGTTAAATTCATAATAGAAAAACAGGCTTTTCTCAGAGAAATTAATTTGTGGAAAGTTTTCCCCAGTGGGGTACTGATCTTCACAACCTTGAATGATTGCTAGCCAGCCATCAGCTCCATGCAGCCCACAGAGGGAGTGCACTTCAGCAGCAAGACTCCTTTGAAGCTTTTGGCACCCAAACTGCTCAGTTTGACTCTGTTTGGGTCTCTGACAGGTTACATAGAAGGTGCCCAGAAGCTTTGAAAGTTTGCAGGTTCTCATGCCTTGGCAAGATATAGTCTAAATAGTTTAGTTTAGGCTACTGCAACAGAGATCAATAGTTCATTACTTTTTCAGTTTTAATTTTAAGACACAGATGAAGGTCTTTGCAATGTATGATCTGCTTCTGCTGCTGCTAGAGCAAATTATGGAAGGAGGAGGACTGATTTGCTTATACAATATGCCTTATGACCAGGATGACTGTGTCCTTATACAAGTTACATTCTATAATAGTTAAAACAGAAAAAGCATGAAAAAGGTCAGGCAAGCAAAGTTACAAATATATGAAAGAATAGCCATTTCATCAAGAAAGTAAATTAACATTTTTTGGTACATAAAATAAAGATAAAAGAAGGGTAGTGAACATGAAAAAATGCTGATGGGTAGAAAAGCCTGTTGGAAAGCAATGCCACCAAATATTTTTTTTAGAAGTCAGAGAAGAGGAGAAGGAAGATTAATCACCCAGTCCATAGAAGTGACAAAACTGAGGTTATTGCAGTTATTTTGCAGAGAAGATAGTCGTAAAAGAACTTCAGAAACTAAAGGTGGACAATAAGAACTAGTTAAATCTCTGGGTAACATTTCAACAAATTTTGTAAGGCGTAAGGTTCCAGAGGACTGGAAAGGGGCAGATTTGCAACAATTTCACACCAGTGGGATCACGAGAGAAAACTGATATTTGACCTCAGTCATAGGTAAAATCATAAAATCCCAAAAGAAGGAAAGAATGTTAGCATATTAAGAAGGTAGTGTGGCACTGAATCTAAGACAACATGGCTTCAGATCAGTGAAAGCATGGTAGACTACTCTAAAAAAGTTCTGCTTCTGCTACATAAAGACTGCATTCCTTTATACTCATGTATGTTTCTTCAGTCACTAGAATAGTTGTGGCAGGCATCAGGTTAGACCTAGGATTGTTTCCATTTTCATATCTTATAATACATTGTAGCTTGTTATTTCTGCTGTCACTTGCATAAACATTACTAATATCTAATGTTGGTCTGTATGTCTCTGATAGCTTGCATTATAAATGATGCCAGTAAATAAAAGACAATAGGTAGTTTGTCAGTCTGATGGCACATAGGCAGGGCATCTGTCTGTGCTGCTAGCAAACTGAGTTTGGGAATGGGCTCATATTTACTTGTAGAGCTGGCTGGGGGGTATAGGGTGAATTGGCTGATGCCCAGCTGCCCCACACTGGCAGAAGCTTTGAGGAGAACTGCTACCTGTGCAACCTCTGGTTTAGACTAGAAGCCTTGCAGCTCAGTAGTTAAAGGGATGAGTGGTAAACTTGCTGGTATTATTGCATGTCACCTTTGTTGGAATTGTGACTAACTACTCCTATAATGGTTAGGGATTGTGACAGAGTGCTTCCACAGAATGATGAACACTGCCTCCTAGTCCATAACTCCACATAGGACCTAAATATTTCACTACAATACCAAGTCCCCAAGAAGTCATGTGGACTGCCAGTGTGGGAATATACCCAGGATTGTCGAATAATATAAATGTACCCTGACTGGAGTAGATGAGCATGGAGGAACACACCTAGAATGGTTACTAGCAGGTTGGGGGGAATTAAAAATAAAGAAAAAGGACAGTTAGTTCATTCATTCATCCAGGGTATAACTATCCTCAGCTTATATTACATAATAGACCTATTCAACTTGGTGCAATAAAAACACATACCTTACTAAAGTGCTAGATATTTGGCTCATGTGCACTCTGCCAGCATCATATCAAATTTTCTGCACTTTAACATCATTATCAGGTTCCAAGATTTCACTTAAACCTTTACAATTAGAACAACATCAGTCATCTTTTATCTGCTGTAGTACCTACAAATACAGTATTTATATCTAAAATCTGATGGCTGCTAGGAATATGATCCCATGAGTCACAGAACAGACAATCAAACTTCATCTTCAAAATCAAAATCAAATAACTTAGGAATTAAAACAAATACACTGATAACTCAATACACGTTATAAAAAAGGCACACAAATATGACTCATTAAACAACCCTTAAGTGCAGTTTGGCCTTAAAAGCATAAATGAAATAATATACTGTTAGCATGGTTATTTGTCTAGGTTATACACACCCAAGCATAGGCACCATACTGAACACTCCACTGAAAAAAGTCTTTGACCTAGCTCACCAGACTTCCTTCTCACCATTCCATCATGGTTTCAGTGCCTTACAGTGCTCATTTGTCCATAGCAATAATACTTTAAATAAACTGTTGCATTCACACATACATTCATTTCCATGGAACACTGCTAATATTCTTTACTTTTACAGCCTTCTGTCCTAAACCAAGGTAGAAAATGCCACCAACCCAGATTACCTAACTAGGGAACTCCCAGTTACTGGTCCACTCTTTTTAATAACTGTCTTTCGGCTTTTCCCGGTTAGGGGTCACCACAGCGGAACTTTGGTCCGCTAATGATTGGCAGTAGATTTTTACGTGCTGGCTTGCCAGGCCTAACGCACAACCTTCCAACGAAGGAACACCCATTCAGGCATGTCGACACACAGAAGATGCTCTGAGAATTGAACGTGCAACATCTAACTGTGAGGCGACAGTGCTACCGCAGCACCACCACCGCAATCTGGTCCACTCTTTTTAATATGCCAACTAATTATTTAAAAAAACAGAAGTGTGTAGCACAGCAGCTTGTCTCCAATTAGCAACAAATGCAGTCTGATCAGTTAATAAACAAGTTATTAGATGGTCAGCAAGAAACTTTTAAAAGCAAGTAAATAAAACTGGTTTAGTTAAAAAGGGTGGGTTAAGCAGTAACATTAACAGTTAAATATTCAGAGAAGTATCAACTTGCATAGAAAAGAGAATAGCTTTGAACAGATTACAAAACAGAAACCTTTTTACAGCTAAACTTCATCCTAACTATTTGTTAAGTAAAAGACTTGCAGAGCCCTAAGCTACATATGCTAAATTTCCTGCAGACATTGCAGCCAGATACATAAGTACAGAACACATGCTCAGATCCAGTTCTGTACACCACAAACACCAGGGTAGCTCTCATCATGTGACTCATTTTATTTTATTTCAGATATTTGGCTTATAGTTTCCTATACAGATGCCAAGATGCAGTAAAGCAGAGTTTCTCATTTAAGTGCAAATGAGTTTGTTTTCCTGTATTTGGCTATCTGTCTACTGAATTTTCTAGTTGGACTTTCATAGCCTTCAGCTTCCTGCCCTAAGAATGGTAACAGATCTTGTAATCACAAGGCATAACAATTGGATTTTCTATTTCATGTGTCTGCTATATATTTCACATCTTATGAATAACAGCAAAAGGCAGTTGCATACTTCAGTTACATACTTCACATGCATCCTTTTATATTTCATATAGAAAAAGGTCAGAAATACTTACATATTTTCATTTTACAGAAAAATGCACATTGCAAATTCAGTCAACTATTTTTTAACTGATTGCAGGCCTTCTAAGGCTTAAGTGCAGCTTTCAGATCTATTACATTCTGACTCAAAAAAAACAGTGGCAGAGTCATTCTCAAGCATCACAATACTCACCAATGTTAAAGAGTCAAATAATTAAAAAAAAATAAAACAAATGCATTGATACTGTAAATCCCATGTTATTCATTGCACAATAAAACTGAAACATTTATTTTTTTTACATTTTGAATACTCTAATGGTAGGCAGTTTGACAAACAGAGATGGGGAAATATATTACACATTTTTAACAAATGCATGTGAATACCTTAAAATGCAGCAAGATGGTTAAGTATTAATCTTTTGTAGACTTCTACTGTACCACAGGATACTCACACAAGCAATGTATTTGCACATGCAGACGCACACACACACACACACACACACACACACACACACACACACACACACACACACACATGCAAACCATCCACACATAAGGAAAATGTGGAAGATAGATGGTTTACCTACAGCATGCCTTAGGGATGTGGGTTGGAACCGGAGCTGTGATGACACAAGGTAAAAAAAGACTTTGTACAAAATGCTCTGCAGGTGATGACTAAATAATAGAACCAGATGCTGTGAGGCATTAATGCTTCCTACAAGTTTAACCTCTTCTGCAACATCAACAGAATGTTTTGGAGGGTCATGTTTATATCACTTTATGTTATCTTTTATAACGCATGTAAGAGTTGCTAAAAGGAGAAAAGAAAATCTTTCTGGTTGTTGGAGATGTAATAAACAAATTAATGCTAATTGGTCACATATGTTTTTTGATTGTGTCATGGTTCAGAATCTTTGGGTAAAAATTCAATATTATTTTAAAGCATTATTTAACTTGGACTATACTTGCCATGGCCAAAAAAATTATTACAAGGTGTGACAATAGGAGGTACTGCCAGCCATGCCAGGAGAAATAGGGTAGTAGATTTGTAACATATGCCAGCACAACTAGCTGGAAATTCCAGCACAATTAGCTGGAATTTTGTAAAGAATCGTATGTCATTTGTGTATCAAACTGGTTTGTACAGATGTTTGTGTTTAAAAATGTATTTGTAAAGTTGCTTGTGTTAAAATGTATCAACAGTGTGCCCTGCTGAAAAGAAAAGAAATGTACATGCATTATTAAAAATGTACATGCATTATTGCAACTGAATTAAATGTATATGTTTCAACAGAGGATTCTGGCAGAACAGAGGTTAATCACAATCCAGCTGTAGCAAACTTTAAAATATATCAAAAATTAAATTACTTTATGGGTTAAGCCATAAAGATGTTATCCCACAGTTCTGACTGATGCCAGAGACACAATGTCTGTGCCAGAGAATAGGTTGTAGCTCCTGTAGGAAGACTGGAATGGTTTTATGACTTCCAGAACATATGAGCAAAGCTCTATTTGTGTGTATAGTAACACATAGGAGCTAAAATCCTGTCAGCTTCTAGTGTTGATGATAGCATGGGAAACATAGTCGGATGACTAGATATGTGTGATCTCATTCTGTAAGTCAAAAATAATATTTAGATATTAGTAGGAGTTTGCTATTGGCATTCTGCAATCTGCCTTGGATCTGGCAACAAGGACCACTCACCCACATCTTGTTGCCTAGCAGTAGTAAGTAACTTAACTAGGGAACATTAATTATTTTAGTCAGAAAAATATAGTGAGATTGAAAGTACTGTTTTTCTATAACAGTGCAAAACTTTCCATCAGTGTTATTTTTAATATTCCCTGTGGCTGAAACTCTGGTGTTTACTGTAAATAGATATTTAGTATTCTCATATTCTGTTATTATTTATTATTAAATATATTTTAACTTCTCATTGTGACTGGCCCTTTTAGAAAATATTTAAGTTTTGAGAGTATTTGCATATATTTATTTGCTGATACCTCTGGCCACTCCTGAAAGCCTTGCTGTTAGGTCACCATTACC
Organism: Protopterus annectens; assembly: GCF_019279795.1. Taxonomy (NCBI): domain Eukaryota; kingdom Metazoa; phylum Chordata; order Ceratodontiformes; family Protopteridae; genus Protopterus; species Protopterus annectens. Next base: position 1,231,062,785 of record NC_056725.1, read on the forward strand.
ATTTGTATTAATATTAACTTCACTCAGTATAACTGGTTACCCTTTTAAGAGCCTTATAGTAACTGACTCGTGGCAGTGAATCTACCTTATAGTCTGGCCGGTGTTGGTAGAGCAGGTAATCTGTGCCAGCCTTTCCTTCTAGCATGTCTCAGCTGGTGAACCTGGGAATATTGAGGCAATGTTACAATTGCTCCCACAAAACACAAATACATGAGATGCAACTATACGGCCAAACTGGAGGCTGAGCTCTCTCAACATAGGACTGGCAAGACCAGTCAGGAGGAGAAGGTTACCACACACACTATAGACCCAGTCTCACATAGTACCATTACAACCTCAAATCATACACATAAACACACAAAGACATACGGCTCTGATCAAAAATCTACCAAAACAGCAGAGGCCACCAAAGCAGACACCCAAACAACCACCACCTCAGAACACAACACCACAGTCAGAGTGTCAAACAGTCACAGCCCCAAACACAATGCCAGACACACTAGTCATTGGTGACCATAGTCAGACACACACACTGCCCGCCCGCAGACCAGACTGAAGGAGAAGGTCACAGAGAATGATGCCAGAGATAAGATGATCAGCTTTAACAATTGGTTTAAACACTGGTGTCATTCAAAGGGGATCCAGTGTCTGTCTGCCTGGGATGACATGCTGGACAAGCTTGCACCTGTCACCCTGGGATTTAGGCAAGGCTCAAATTCTAAACCTACCACCCTAGAACACAAAAAAAAAAAAAAAAAAGTAATGCTGCTCAATGCCAGAAGTCTAAATCTCAAAATGCTCAGTATGGAGAACATTGATGTCTGTGCTGTGACAGAAACCTGGTTCAAGGCTCCTGAGAGCACCCCAGCACTATCAGGTTTTAGGGTATCCATATTCATCAAGGACACCCACACCTCAAGACTGGAGACCATCCAGGTGCAATTAACCATAGGCAAGACTGCTCTGCAAATTGTAGCATGTTACAGGCCACCCTCACAAACTCAGGAACCTCACATGGCCTTCCTGAAAACACTAGAGGATAAATGTATCACCAAACACCATCATACTAGGTGACTTCAATTACCCTAATATAGACTGGGATCACTACTCAAGCCCAAACACCCTAGCCCAAAAGTTCCTGGAATTCATAAACTCAAATGCCATGGAACAACTAGTCACCATCCCCACAAGAGGAGATAACATACTTGATCTCATCATCACGAACATGGGAGCACAATATTCAACACCGAGGTGTACACTGGTGTGACCAGACCACCAACTAATCTCCCTGGAGGTCCCATCCCCCCCCCCCCTGAAATAAAAAGACCACAGTAAATGCCTACCAGCACCTGCAGGACTGCATGGATAAGGCAATCCCAAAAAAAAAAAAAAGACTTTGTACCAAAAGGCAAGCGTCCCAGTCTGGTGACCCCAGCATAAACAAAACAACAAAAGGAAGAGGAAGGAAGCTACAAGATAGAGCAAAAATCACTATAAGTAAAAACTAAGAGCTGTCATAAAATCATCCAAAGCAAATTTCGAGAAAAATAGCTAAAGACTCAAAAGACAATCATAAGGCCTTCTTTAGCTATGTTAGAAACCTGGGAGAAAACTCCCATATGCTCTCAGAGCTAGTTCAAAATGATGTGAAGATTACTGATCCTACAGACATTGCCAACATACTGGCTGACAGGTTCAGTGCGAGAGATATCTATACCAAACGATTGCAGCCCCCAAACATCTCCACAAAGCAAAAACACAGCATCCATGGGACCTGATGGTGTTGTGTGCTCCATGAACTCAATGAGGAATTAAACCCACAGCTAGGACAGCTGTTTAATCATAGTCTTACCTCTGGATCTTATCTGCAAAGCCATGGAGAGGATCATAATGGACCTCATAAATAAAGACATAGGAATTTGCAGACTTTGGATCCAACCCAGTTTGGCTTTGTCAAAGGCAGATCATGCCTTTTAAACTTGGTTGACTTTTGAAACAGTCACCAAAGCCATCGATGAGGGAAAGGCAGTCCATACAGCCTACCTCGATCTGGCTAAGGCCTTCGATACAATACCGGTATCATTGAAAAACTCATCAGCTTAAATGTCAACCTATACATCACAAGATGGGTTGCAAACTGGCTGAGTGACAGAACCCACAGGGTCAGAGTTGCTGGCGCCATGTCAGACTCAAAGCCTGTCACAAGTGGTGTCCCACAGGGCTCAGTCCTGGGCCCACTCTTGTTTGGCATCTACTTTTCCAGTACAAGCAAACACAGGAGGGTTATGGCTGACAAAGTTTGCAGATGACTGCAAACTCTGACACAGATATCCTTCAGAAGGGTCTAAGTTAAATGCCAAAAATGCATAGTCATAAAAACAAGGTTACCCCTAGCTACCAAATAGGTGGCAATCCACTGAGCACAGAAGAAGTTATCAGGGACCTGGGGACCCAGGTTGATAGTAGTCTGTCATTCGACACCCATGTAGCTAAAGTAGTTAGGAAGACCTTCTACATTGCCCACCTTATCATGAAGGGATTCTCATCTAGATCAAGGGAGGTCATAGTCTCCCTTTACTCATCACTCATCAGACCAATGATTGAGTACAATGCCCCATTCGGAATGTATCTGACCCGACACTTGCAGCAGCTGGAGAGGCCACAAAAGTTCCTCACCAAAAGGATAAAGGGTCTCAAAAATCTATCTTTGCTGCCCGACTGAAAGAACTCCAGCTCTATTCAGTAAACACCGCTTGCTCAGAGGTGACCTTTGCCTAACATACAAGGCCATGTCAAACCCAGATTTGATGAATATGCTTCACCTCAAAAATCTAGATCCATCAGAGCCACAAGAGACTTAAACCTTGACACGGCTATTAATAGGACATGCTGGAGGGATAGATTCATCACCCAAAGACTCTATGCTGTGGAACAAAATATGTGAGGCAGAGCACCTCGCTGGCCTTGTTCAAGAGAAATCTTGACCAATGGATGGGAGATCGCAGATATACCCCAGGGATTACCTCAGTGTCACTGCTCGACAGAGGCACAGCAAAATAATGGGTATAGTTCCCCATACTAAAGATAGCCTAGTATGAACCTATGAACCTATGAACCTAACCTAAGGTGTGTGTGTGTGTGTGTGTGGGGGTGTGTGTGTGTGTGTGTGTGTGTGTGTGTGTGTGTGTGTGTGTGTGTGTGTGTGTGTGTGTGTGAAAATTACATTTCAAAGAGTGTGTGTCTCGGCTACTTGGGGCAGGGACATGAAGCAATGGTTTCACAGAGATAGTGGTGGAGGACTTGGCTTGGGAACTCAGCTAAGGAGTTAACTCTGAAGCTGTGCCAGTGGGGAGTCTTACTGGGGACCATGAGGGGAAACAGACAGAGAAATCCAGGCCCTGGGCTGACTGTCTTCCCTGTGTGCTCTTAAGGGAAATTGTGCTTGATGCAGAGAGGTCTGCATCTGGAAATAACTGAGTGTATCCATTTGTATTTCAAGTGAGAGTCTCTCTCCAGTGTCAGTGGTGAGGATTCAGGCTCCTTGATACTGACCCAGCGGGGGACCTCACATATTGGTGGCAGTAGTGGGACCATCACATATTGTTGAGCAGTGGTGTGGATAATGAACTTCTATACCCTGTAAGCAGTTGTCATTAAGGTGTGCATTCTCTCAGCAGCCACACGGTGAACATTCAGAGTTTCATATCACAACAGTTTTTATTTATTTTTTTGTTAGTTTAGTTTAGTCAGGGAGAGCAGACAAAAATGTCAGTAGAAGATTATGGCAAGCTAATAAAGAACTAGTTGGCCAACGTTTGCGAAGCCAAAGGACTGGTGTATGCCAACCTGACTAAAGAGGAAATTATTTCAGCTTTAGTCACAGCTCTGACCAGCATCCAGGATGATAACCAGTCTGGTGAAGGGAATGTGCAGCCCTCAGAAACAGGACAGTTCAACTTATAATCAGGGGACTTAAATAACACTCTGGAGTTAGAGACTTGAACTGGAGGCCAAACCTTTGGAATTAGAATCAGCTGGAAGACTGTGGCGTTTAGAGGCTGAAGAAAAGGTGAGACAGATGGAATTAGAATCAGCAAAGAGACTGCGGTGTTTGGAGACTGAAGAAAATGAGAAGCAGTTTCAACATGAGAGAGATATGCTGACTCTTCGCCAGGGTCAAGCAGGTAATAGGAAGGGAGTAGCTGAATCCCAGAAGCAATAAAGGTCAATAAATTTCTTCCACAATTTACAGAGGGTGATAATTTTGATAGTTTTATTCATATATTTGAAAGCGTAACTATGTAAACAGTATAATGTTGACCAAGGCCTCTGGGTATGGTTCCTGACCCCCTTACCCCATGGTAAACCTGTAACTGCTGTTTCTAAGTTGTCTGATATTGATTGTTTAAATTATGACAAAGTCAAATATTGTTTACTGAAATGTAAGTTAACACCTGACGCTTACAGAAAAAAGTTTCATGAACATAGAAGCATGGCAGATGAAAGTTTGCTTGATTATATTGCTGAGTTAAGCACTTATTTTCATAGGTGGGTGAGTGGGTGTCAGGTCACCACTTTTGAAGGTCTGGCAGACCTTTTTGTGAGGGAACAAGCCCTTCACACATTGCCTGAGGTCATGAGAATCTGGTTGGCAGACAGAGAATGTAACTCTGCAGATGAGCTGGGGAAGAAAGGGGATCTCCACTTAGCAAGCAGGGCATCACTGCACAGGAAAGGGATACCCAGTGCTGCACATGGATATAAGGGGACCCATGGTGGACAGCATAAACCACCCCAGCAGAGTCCACCAGTAACAGGGGGAAGTCACTAGTTCAGGTACACGGCCAGAATCAAGGGTTAAATGTTTTAAATGTAGCCAGTAGGGCCATGTAGCATATAAATGTCCACAGAGACAAGGAGAGGGAGCCAGCAAGTGGGAATAACAGTATGGCAGTGGTAAGTTGTTTGGAGACAACAGGGGTACCAAACTATCACAAGAGGTTATGTCCTGTCTTAGTGGATGGAAAACAGGCCACTGCTAAGAAAGAGACACAACCTCTGATATAACCATTGTGAAGCCTGCAGTGGTTAAAGAGGAACAGTACTTGCTTGAACAGTCCACTCCAGTCAAAGCATTAGGAGGGACCCCATTCCAAGTGCCTTTGGCCGGGGTTCACCTTGACTGCGAGGGTGAAAATGAAGCAAGCAAGTATGCATGTTTAAGGATATTACGAAAAATATTTTTCACAAATTCACCACTTCACCAAACCATATACTAAAAAAACAAAAAAGGCAGAAACACAGCAGAACCGTTTGAGTTTTCTTTACTTCAACACACTGGTACCTCGGCCATTCGCCTTCAACGGACAATATGCAATTACAAACAACCATCTTTATATACATAGGTTCAAACCCCAATTAATACAATTAAATAACTAATTGAAAAATTGCATCTTGTTTAAAATGCTGCATACACATTTTTTTAAAGTACTAGATACACGTTTTATTAAATACAGCCATCCTAAACATTTTAAATAAATAATTTTAAATATAGACTATCCAACATTGATTGATGAACTTTTTAAAGAAATATATCTAATATTTATAACTAACATTTATAATGGGCTAAACAAGCATGACAATAAAAGTCTCATTAATTCATACATTTATAAATTCATAAATATGAAAAATTTGTAAATTTCATATATTTACCTCAAGGTTAAGACCCCTAGGAAATAATGTTCCATAATTGAGAATGAACTTACTTTCTAACTCATTCAACCTCCTCACCATATCACCCCCCCTAACACAAGTTGTGCCAAAATACTAAAGAAAAAGGAACTAGTTCTACCCCCATGAATTTTCATAAAATGTTCAGTCACTGGACTCTTAAAGTTTCTATTGATTATGTCCCTCAAATGTTCCATGATCCTAACCTTTACTGCTGTTTTTGTCTGACCAATGTACCATTTTACATTTGTATAACCACACCCCACGATATAAACTACCCCACAAGAATTACATCCAAAATTGCCCCGCAGGTGAATTTTCTACCATTAATAAATGTGCCAAAAATATTTTTAATATAACTACATACCTTGCAGCATCTACAAGCAGAAACACCTACATCAGCTTTAGGGTCTCTAGTTAAGGGCATATTCAATAATTCTTTTAAATTGGCATATCTACCATATGAAAATCTAACATATTTTGGAAACAGATTGCCAACTGTGACATCTTCAAAAACAATATACCAGAGGTCCAAAAGCACCCTTCTCATTACCTCTGAAAAAACAGAATATCGAGAAACAAAGAAGAGCATTTTTTCATCAGAAGCACTGGTAACTGAATCCCTATTCATAACAGATTTATAGCTACTCATAGCTTTTTGCCCAGATTTTATTTCCAGTGCCTCATTTAACGCCTTATTTAAATGTTCAACTTTGTATCCTCACTTAACAAGTCTATCACTAGCTTCCCTCACAAATTTCTTTTTAAATCTCTCTTCAGAAGTGCTTAGACAAATGCGCCTAAATTCACCCAAGGCAATGATTTTAACAAATGGGGAAGATGCATACTGAATCAAGATGCATACTGCCCACATGCAAAAAATTGTTAACTGATGTGTTCTTCCTAAATGGTTTATACTGAATTCTATTGCTGTTATCCACATAAAGTACTACATCCAAAAATTGAATGCAAGATTCACCTCTTTTCATGGAAAACTTTAAACCATGATTATTTGAATTTAACCCACTAAAAAGCGATTAGATTCACTAGCATCACCCCTACACAAAAAATAAGGTAATCTATAAAGCATTTGTAAATCAATACATGTTTTTTTTTAAATTCAGTACAATAAATGAACAACTTTTCAAAATACCCCATATACAAAATAGCATACGTTGGAGCATAGGAAGCCCTCATAGCTGTCCCCTTATATTGCAAAAATACATCACCATCAAATTTAAAGTAATTATGAGTAAGGCAGAATTCAAGCAACTGGATTACAAAACCAATTTTAGGCCCATTCCCTCATAATATTCCAAATGGCATCAAGACCCCATTTGGTGTGAATGTTAGTGTAGAGTGAATTTAAATCTACAACAACCCAATAACAATCATCACACCATTCCACTGCATTAAACACCTTACACAACTCTTCAGTATTTTTAACACAAGCAGGTATTTTACTTAAATATGTTTTCAATAAGGAATCCAAACACAAACCCACATTTTGTAAATACGAACCTACCCCTGAGATGATGGGCCTACCAGGCGAGTTGCTTATGTTTTTATGTAGTTTAGACAATGCATAACACATTGGATCAACAGGCTTTGCAACATACAATTTCCTAACATTCTCCTTAGTTAGAAAGCCCAAACGCTCTCCTCTTTCCAAAATCTCCAACAACTCAGTATTATATTCATTAACTGGGCTATGGTTCAATTTAGTATAATCTTCCCTAACATCTAATAAATCATAAACCATTTTCTTGTATTCTTGCTTGTTCATAAGAACCCAATTGCCCCCCTTGTCTGCCTGCCTAAACACATAATCACTCAATTTTGCCCTTAACTCATTCAAGCTTTCCCACTCACATTTAGTATGCTATAAGATTTTTTACCCTTAATAAACATCCGATAATCATGTTCAATTCTTCTAAAGAGCATTTGCTCAAAAAGAATTACAGCAGATGAAAGCTTTGGTGGCATAAAACTGCTTACAACAGGTAAATGGGGTACCTACAATTTCTCATAACCAATAGAAAAACCCTCAACATCAGAAACAAACATCATTTAAAGAAACATCACCTTCAGAATCATGAGCAAAAACATTTTCTTCATCACCAGGGACATCATAAATAGAAACATTCAAAATTGAATCATCCTCAATTAAATTAACTTCATCTTTAACAACATTTTTATCTTTGCCAAAAAATACAGTAAGATGCAATTTTCTACAAAACTTTTTAGCTTCAATCAGTACATTTGCCAATGAAGGCACCTTAAAAGGCACAAACTTAGTACCCTTCATTAGCAAAAAAATAGCTAAATCGCATAACTGCATATTTGATAAATTAATTATTTTTAAAGTGTCAGATTCATGAAACACACGATTACATACATTAAAAAAATCACAAGTCCAAGTGTGCATCAACTGCCACTTCCGAAAAAGCAGAAACATTTTGTTCCCTATTTAACAATCCAAAAGGTAAGCACAAAGTTCCTTCTTTCCAATAGCTGGTATCACTTTTTTCACCATTGTACAATTCAACAAGAAAGTTCAGCGATCCTTCTTCCCCTTGTAATGACCCTTTCTTGACTTTCCCTGCTGCTGAACATTTGTCTCAGCCACCATACTTTCATTAACCTGTGATTGCGAAGAATCTAAACCAATTTCATCATCTATAGTTTCAAAAGAAAAACTTTTTTTGGAAGAAATGTCTAATGATGAGGCTGAAGATTCACGTAATACTGATGCATGACACTTGTCCGTTGAAGGCGAATGGCCGAGGTACCAGTGTGTTGAAGTAAAGAAAACTCAAACAGTTCTGCTGTGTTTCTGCCTTTTTTGTTTTTTTAGCATATATTTAAGGATATCCCTGCAGATGTCTTGATAGGGAATAATTTTAATAATGCAGTGCCTTCTGTGCATGTAGTTACACACAGGCTTGGAGACAGGCATGTGGGTCTGGTAGCCTGATAGAGACCCAGACAGACCTCATACCCGAAGCCAGGGCTGGTGAGGTGGCTATTTCAGGGAGAGAGCTACCCTGTAGCACTGATCCTGAAGGTAAGCCTCAGCTGCAGGTAGGTGCTGATGTTCCCTTGGCCAGGGTAATTGCAGGGGCAGAGGTGAGTGGTAGTACCCAGGCTGACAGTGAGGCACCACTGTCAGAGGATACCAAACTTCCTGTGAAAGGGGAACTGGGAAGAGTCACAAAAGTAGAGCTGAGACAGGCTCAGCTCTTAGACCCTAAATAAAAGGCTTGAGGGAGGTAGCTAGGGAGGTACCCGATTCTCAAGGGAAAGGGGAGTCTGTATACTGGAACAAATGATTACTGTATAGAGAGTGTACCCCTTGAGGGGGGCTAGAGGATGAGGTAATACAGTAGTTAATAGTGCCTAGAGCCTACCATGTAGCACTTCTAGCCATAGCCCATGACATTCCTTTTACAGGTCATATGGGCATAAAGCATACCAAGAGATATATTATGCAGAACTTTTATTGGCCTGGGATTGCAAGGGATGTAACAGGGTTCTACATGACCTATGAGCAGTGCTAAAAAGTATACAAGACAGGAGATAAGGTGAAAGCTCCTTTGATGCCTTTGCCAGTGATTAAGGAGCCATTTCGGAAGGTAGCTATGGATATTGTGGGGCCTCTGTGTATCCCAAGCTCCATAGGGAAGATATATATCCTGGTGGTCATAGATTATGCTGCTGGATACCCTGAAGCAGTGCCTCTGTCCTCCACCAAGGCAGAGAAAGTGGCAAATGCTTTGCTAGTGATTTTCAGGGGGGTAGGTTTCCCAAGAGAAATCCTGACTGACAGAGGTGCCAGTTTCATGTCACACCTACTGGCTTGACTGTGAACGCTCTGTGGGGTGAAGCACCTAAAGACCACCAGCTTTAATCCCAAGACTAATGGTCTTGTGGAGAGGTTAAACTCTACGCTAAAGACCATGCTATGAGCATTTATAGACCAATTCAAGAGAGAGTGGGACAAATATTTGTCCCATCTGCTGTTTGTTTACAGAGAAGTACCCCAGGAATTCATAGGTTTTTCACCCTTTGAATTGCTGTATGGGCATAGAGTGAGGGGAGCTTTAGATTTGATTTGTGATGAGTGGGAGGGTGAGTGTGAATCCCGCAAGGATTCTGTTTTGGCATATGTCCTAAACCTCAGGACAAGGCTTGGGGAACTCATGGACTTAGCCCAGGAGAACATGGCAAGAGCCCATCAGCAGGAAAAGGTCTGGTTTTACAGAATGCTCAAGCCAGAGAGTATGCTGTGGGGCAGCAGGTTATGGTTTTCATTCCTGTCAGACACCATAAGCTGCAGTCTGCCTGGAAGGGACCCTTCAAAGTGGTAAGGAAGGTCAGTGATGTTAACTACATGGTATAACTGCTAGGCTGGAGGCAGGAGCCCAAATTATACTATGTTAATATTATGAAACCTCATCATGATATGGAGGCTGTGGTGCTGAGTATTTGCAGTAGGAGGCAGAAGGAGTCTGAAGGGGCTCTATGGCTATAGAGAGCCAGCTAGCGAAATTCCAAATTACTATGGTGGAGCCTAGGGTTGCAGGCATACAATATGACAGCGCAGCAATGTAGTGGAGTTAGCAATGCCAATGCAGATGGACTTTCAAGACAGGATATGAGGTACTGTATTCCCATATAGGCTCATTCCTCTCAAGCAATGTTTCTCAAGGGGCACTTGAAAAACTAGCTTAAGTCTTCAAAGGGGGGAGAGGTGTGATGATAGGAGTACTACCAGCCATGCCAAAAGAAATAGGGCAGCGGATTTGTAACACATGCCAGCATAGCTAGCTGAAATTTTGTAAAGAATTACATGTCATTTATGTATCAAATTAATTTGTATAGATGCTTGTGTTTAAAAATGTATCAACAGTGTGCCTTGCTGGAATGTATATGTTTCAACCGGGGAATACTGGCAGAGGAGAGGTCAATCACAATCCAGCTGCAGCAAACTTTGAATATATCTGAAATTAATTTACTTTATGGGTTAAGCCATAAAGATGTTATCCCATAGTTTTGAATGGAGCCAGAGACACAATGCCTGTGTTAGAGAATAGGTTGTAGCTCATGTAGGAAGAATGGAATGGTTTTATGACTTTCAGGAGATCTGAGCAAAGCTGTATCTGCATGTATGCTAACACATAGGTGCTAAAATCCTGTCAAATTCTAGTGTTGGTGATAACATGGGAAACAGAACCCAATGACCAGATGTGTGTGATGTCATTCTGTAAGCCAAAAAAAATGTTTAGATATTAGTAGGAGTTTGCTCTATACAGTCTGCATTCTGCTTTGGATGTGACAACAAGGACCACTCATCCACATCATCTTGCCTTGCGATAGTAAGTAACTTAACTAGGGAACAGTAATTCTTTTAGATTTGTCAGGAAAATATAGTGAGATTAGAAGTACTGTTTTTCTGTAACTGTGTGAAACTTTCCGTCTGTGTTATTTTTAATATTCCCTGTGACTGAAACTCTAGTGTTTACTGTAAACAGATATTTAGTATTCTCATGTTCTTTTATTATTAAATATATTTAAACTTCTCATTGTGGTTGGTCCCTTTTAGAAAATATTTATGTTTTGAGAGTATTTGCATATATTTATTTGCTGATAACTCTGTCCACTCCTGAAAGCCTTGCTGTTTGGTCACCATTACCATTTGTATTAATATTAACTTTACTCAGTATAATTCATTACTCTTTTAAGAGCTTTATAGTAGCTGACTGGTAGCAGTGAATCTACCTTATAGTCTGGACAAAGTTGGTAGAGCAGGTAATCTGTGCCAGACTTTCCCAGGTGTGTGTGTGTGTGTGTGTGTGTGTGTGTGTGTGTGTGTGTGTGTGTGTGTGTGTGTGTGTGAACATAAAATATCAGAGTGTGTGTATGTCAGCTGATTAGGGCAGGGGCACAAAGCACTGGTTTCACAGAGAGAGAGGTGGAGGACTTGGCTTGGGCACTTGGCTGAGGACCTGTAGAACTGTGAAGCTGTGTCAATGGGGAGTCTTATTGGGGACCTGGAGGAAGACAGAGAAATCTAGTCCCTGGCCTGAGTGTGTTCCCTGTGTGCTGTTAAGGGAAATTTTACTTGATGTAGAGAGGTCTGCATCTGGAAATACTGTGTGTTTCCATTTGTATTCCAAGTGAATGTCCCTCTCCAGTGTCAGAGGTGAGGATTCAGACTTCTTGGTTACTGGCCCAGCATGGAGACCTCACACAAGGTATTGGGAATCTTTTTTCAGAATCAACATTTGAAGACTCTTATTCTCCTAAAGATGGCTGCAATTAATGAAGCTAAAGTAAAAGAGAGAAGAATTTATCCAAACACATTAAGGAATAGTTCTTGGTTGAAGGTTTTGTCCCTTATTAAATTGATATCTCCATCTACTCAATTATTTAGACTGTTGTTTGATTTTTTTTTTTCTAGAAATTGTCTTGTTTCATTTACTACCTTGTTGATCTCAGGCTTATTGTAAATAGTTATAATTTTTGTTTGTTTTTTAAAACCATGATTCATCATATTCCTCCATTATATAACATTCTAAAGTTTATCAATTTTTCTAATTTTCTCTTTAAAAAAAATAATAAAAAATATTTCAAGAAAAAAAAGAATAAATGCCAAGGTTGTGCACTTTAGGTAAAAACTCAAGTCTGTTGCCACCATAAACAAAATATTAAAGCAGTAAGGCACAGAAATTAATCAGTGTAGACCGAACAATCAAAGTTTCAGTTTTGGATTTGTTCAGCTTCAGCTGATTATTAGTAAGTCAAAAAAATGTCTTCCAAATGTTCTTTTCCATTTCAACTTCAACTTTAATAAGGTGTTTTTATCAAAACACTGGTTGCAGTTATCAAGTTATTTAAATTAACATGAAATAAAAAAATGTCACATAAAATCATGTGAAAACAAGTAACTAGTCAGTGGAGACTTTTAAACAAGAGGTTTTCAAGTAAAAACATTTCATAATGATAGGGTTTAAATGACCTGCAGAAGCTAGCCATGCTAGGACACTTCCATAGACAAGTATGCAATAAGTTCCACAGGCGAGGAGCCTGAAAGGCAAAGGAACAATTACCACTTGCAGAATCACCAACAGCCACTGAAAAGCTGATTCCAGAGTCCAAGAGACAAGTATGGTAGCAATCCCTCCTTCAGATGAGAAGAACACAAGTCATGAATATACACACAAGGTAACACCAGGATCTTGAAAACAATTCTGTAATGAATTGGGAGTCAGTGCATACTATGTAGGGCAAATATAATGTATTGATAATATGAAGTTCAAATGAGTAGCCTACTCCAAAATTCTGCACCAGCTGAAAATGAGCAAATATGGTACTGGGGAGTGAAAGGTATAGGACACTGCCATCATCTAAATTGAGTTAAACTAAACCATGAGTAGCTACAGAGAGATCAGATTGATGTTGAATGTGTTTGATTCAAGAAATGAGGCCCTCTATTGAAATGTCGGCACTCATAATGCCGAGTGTTGACACACTGAGAAAAAAGGCTGAAAATATAGGTGATTTTTTTTTCTGGAGGCTAAGCCACCCACACCCCAAACACACACACACACACACACACACACACATATATATATATATATATATATATATATATATATATATATATATATATATATATATATATTAATACCAACTCTGAGATTGCCATACCTCAAAGAAAAGGGAATATTCAGAGAAATGCCCATATCAGACTTGGTACATTCAAGTCTGTTTTTTTTTCAGCCATTCATTCGCTATATTTTAAAACTCAGTGAAGCGGGCCCCAACATTTCAAATGATTGTCAGGTGGTGATCCATGTGTGGAAGCAAGATCATCTCACAATGTCAAACACTCAGTCCTTGAGTGTCATCCGAGAGTCCAGGATCATGCTTAACCTGCACAACTGTATCCACAAATTGAAGCCTATTTCCACCATGTAAAAATGTAGTTAGGATAGGAGGGAGCAGAACTCTCTCAACATAGCAGAAACTGTCATGGTCTCAAGTTTCAGAGGTGTTGAGCTACAACCAGTTATAAATAAGCTACAAAGGAATGACCTCTGCACCACTGTTAAGGGAATACATACTGCTTGTTCCTGTGGAAAGTAGAGATAAAGTTGGGCATTGTCAGCATAAAAATGGTATGCTAAACCCCTCTCCTTGATAATATCTACCAAAGGTAGAATATATATTGTGAACAAGACATGCCCCAGGATTCATGAAGCTTGCGCCAGGCGCAGGCGTAGCGTAGGCGGTATAATGCCAAATATGGCCGCCAAGCGATTCAGGTACAATCCAATTCCACGTGCACTACCAGCATACGCCATATCTGCGCAGCCCTCGGCACAGGTATGCTAATCACCCCATGCGCAGTACTGCACCATGGAAATGAAGGTACATAGCGATTCATGAAGTGGTGCAGGCTTAGCGTAAGCCCACAGAAATGTAAACCATAAAAAATGGTTTACATTTTGCCAAACAGAACATCGGAGCTATGAAAGCTGACCAGACACATGTATTACTAAGTTAACATATGTCAATGGCTAAATATACAACCCATGTCATAAGAAACGATGCACAACACCTAAAAAACAACATTTAATGTCATGTCCACAGTAACGCAAAGTACAACCACAGGGCATGTGTGCGCAAACGGGAACACAAGGAAAATATACACAAATGTCATAAAATCGCAATGTAATACAAGTCATGATTTCACCACAATACTCAATGGTATGCATGGTACACCACAACCAAGCTGCAAGGGTTGCTAAGGGTCTGTGACAGTGTTTGGCGTGGTAACTATGAATTAGTAGTCAATGCAATGCAAATGAGGCAAGTAATAGTGAATCGCAAACGTCCCGCCGGACTAAGGATGTACCATACGGCACAGCGCTACAACACAGAGGAGTGGTTTGGAGATATACATGACGTCAGCAGTGGGGTGTGCCACCGTAGCTGTAAGCACATTGGAGCAATGCAAATCCGACCTGCTCATTGCTAAGCAAAGCCACAGGATAGGGGTGGGGATGTAGGTATAGCATAGTTTAGCTAAGAGCACATATGGTGCCCGAAAGCGCATGTGTACGCGGATGAAAACGTGCCCAAAACCTGGTAAGTGGACGCACGCGCCGCCCACCATAGCTCAAACAGGAAGGTTAGGGGAAGAAAATAAAGAAATGCCGCAGTAGGGTAATTGGAGTACAGCTGAGCAATTAACACCTATTAACTCACAGTGGGCAATCGACGGCAGCTAACAAGTCTGCTCGCAGCAACCTGCAGAACAGGATAGGGGAGGTGTCGGATTGCAAAGAAAAGAGAACTGTCATAGCAGAGCAAAGCAAACCTGCAGTAGATCGGCCATAGAACACATGTCGTAAGATAAGCCAGGTTTAGGAAAGTACAAATAAAAGCAGGCTGCTGGATGCATGCCAGAAAATGGGAGGGGAAACGTTAAGAAATGTTAAAGGAAGGGCAAGAGGTAATCCACGGCAGCCAAATGTAATTTAACACCAAAGGCACCACAATAGTAGTACCTATGGTAAAACACATAAGATACCCTGTAGCTCCGATGGTACATACACACCCTATGACATCATCAGTGTTCACAGCACAATAGTATAAAGTGTTAAGGCACCTCACACAGACCTGTGTATTCCCAAACACTGCACCATCGGTGTAAACAGACAGGGAACTTTTACAATGTACATGTTGGGAGCTGCCATAGCTGTGATTCATCACCATGTGTTAGAGACTGAAGGTGTTGTGGAGGATGAAGCTGACAACCACCGCAGGCTCCGGAGTTGGAGAAGAGTGTTCAGACCAAGGGTAACCTACCAGGGGCTACATGATCTGGAGATAGTAGAGCGTTACAGGGTGGACAGGGATATCTTACAGCAAATAGTTGAGCTGTGCCGGCCACGCCTGAGATCCAGAAACAACAGAGGGGAACCCATCCCAGTGGACACGAAGGTATGTGTAAGCTTGCAAATACTAGCCACAGGTACCTTTCAAAGGCCAACTGGAGATATAATGGGGATCTCACAGGCATCAGCAACCGGGATATTACACCAGTTCCTGGATGCTATGTTATCACATGCCAATGAGCATATATACTTCCCCCGAACTCAGGAGGAGTTGGCCAGCAATATGCGTCTCTTCCACCAGGTGGCACACTACCCGGAGGTACTGGTTGCGATAGACTGCACTCACATACATATCAAGTCACCACCCGGTGAGCATGGTAGGCGCTACATAAACCGCAAGGGATACCACTCCATCAACTGCCAGGTCATGTGCAATGCCCAGGGCATCATTATGGATGTGTGTGCCGGCAGCCCTGGAAGCTACCATGACTCCCACATCTGGCATGCCTCACAGCTGTATCAGGTATTTGTCAGGGGGACATCCCACATGGCCACCTTGTGGGGGATGCTGGCTATGCACTGGAGCCGTGGATAATGACTCCCATCAGAAATGAACACACACCCATGCAAGAACGCCATAATGAGGCACACACACAAACCAGAATCATCATAGAGCATGTGTTTGGGATGCTGAAATCATGGTTCCGTTGCTTGGACATATCTGGTGGAGCCTTGCAGTACTCTCCAGGCACGTGTGCCCACATCTTCATAGTATATGCTATGCTACATATGATCCTGCGGAAACAGCTGCAGCAGGGACATAATGGTGAAGGCCCTCACAGCCCACCGCAATTGCCAAGGCCATCACAGGCACACAGGGATTCAGACCATGAACACCCTGTGCCAGCCCCAGTAGGCAGACGAAGGCATGCCCAATATGCCCACACCTTGGCAAAGTGGGAATGTATAGCACATACACTGACAGTGTAGGCCCCTATGGACTGACACACTTCTCCACCTGCACACACAGTAAACTGGATGGCAAACACACATGACCACCTGTAACGTGTAATGTATAGGTGGCCTACTGTGTGATTCCTACATAGGCAGCCCTCAACCATTGCAAACACAACAGCTATTGGAACAAGGAATGTCAACACCTGAACAGTACACGCACCTAACAGCATATGTTGATACTGTATGTATAGGTTCCTAGGTACATCGGTAGGTACATATATATATATATATATATATATATATATATAGAGAGATATAAGTTGATATATATACGTATTCACCTATGATAGAGAGATATAAGTTGATATATATACGTATTCACCTATATCTGCAAATATATAGATAGGTCAACGACATGTACACAACCACGGAGGTACAAATAAATAGGATACTGCCAACTATGGAATGTGTCACATACCGACACGCATAATCACGAGGCTGAAAGACCGAAAGACCACAGTACCAGAACACTAGATCCAAGAGTAATATTATCACGATGTTAAGGGACATGTAGTTATCGCTGCCAGTGCTACGGTCTAGGTAGGTACTGTGTTCAACTGTGTATGTGATTGCTGTAGTCTGTGTATGTGTGAGTTGAGGGTGCCATGTGCGTTTCTGTGGGACTGTAATGTGTGTGTGTATGTGTTTGCATCGTGTGTCTGTTACTGATAACTCAGAGGTAGATCAGTATGGTAGGTGTGGTCATAGCTGGCCATAGGCATACGGTTACCACCTGTCCCACTTTAAGAGGGACAGCCCCTCCCTGGGCAGTTGTGTCCTGACAAAAAAATTAAGAAGGGCAAATGTCAGAGATTGTAGGACATAATTATGTCCCATATATTATATAATAGTTGCATTAAATAGTTATGCCTGTATTTAAAATACGTAAATGTTACATGAAACATGATAAGTAGCTAAAGTGCGTCAAGAATAAGTATGTATTCAGGATAAAAGTATGTTCTATCCTGTGTACTGACCATGGGTATGTGTCGGCTTGGAAACACCGATGTGTGTCCTGCAAATGTCCCACTACGGCCATTTGAAAAGGTGGCAACCCATGCCAAAGAGGTTCAGTCACCAACACAACTGCAATGAGTGCAAATATCTGTGACAGAAATACACGAGACAGCTGTCATTTAGTAACATTCCCTTTCATATCTATGTATTTCTGGAGGTATTGAAGTATCAACCTCACCTGCATGCTATATAGAAAGCAATTAACAATGGCTCAATGTATAAGCCCGTAACAACCATAGTTTCTCAGTATACTAAATGATAGGTCTTCAATTAGGGAAGGAGCCCACACACATATATGGAATATGTAGAAATGCAGTCCCCACAAACCTGTATATGCTATGTACACCCACCTACATCTTCCCCACATCCGAAACAATTGCAATACAGACTGTAATAACATCACAAACATCCACTCACTCAATTACATCTGCAGAACCGTTAACATACCTTGTGAGAGACACATTTGTAATGGTGCCATGTGAAATCGTAGCTGTTGTATAATGGAACAGACGACGATGTTACAGGTTTTGTTTGCAGTAGTCCCTTATCAGATGGTTGAGATGACAGGTACACTCACATGTAGAACCACATACTCTAGCCATCACACACAATCCACGGGGGACATAAATTCAAAATATCCTTGTCTCTCCAAATAACAGTTGCAATTCCTCACAACAAAACACATACAGGCCGTCTCCCCGAAGGTAGGACAAATGGGCAACGCCCAAGTGGAGAATTCAATTATACCCCACTGTTGCCGCATAATTTGCGAATGGAGTAGCAGCACAGCTGATGTGCATGTAATAATTTACTCAGGAACACCAACTGGTGACAGGATACCACATGTTACAGGTATCTATGTATATAAGGATGCCTTGCCATACATTCAAACTGTAAGCTCATACCATAGAACTGTTTAAACAGTAAAGGTGTAAGAGAGATATTTTATGAAGACTCGGAAACAAGGTATGTAGAACACTCAGTATGTCAGTGTATGTAGAGCCTGTTTTGTAGTAATTAAAGTGTACGCAATGCATAAAGTGGGAAAAGGTATTATGTAGTGATGTCTTGTTGAGCATAGTAACGCTTGTAGAAATTGTGTGTCCTGCTGTGGGCCACAAGGTAAACATCTCATACACCACAAGGGATGCTACATGAGGGCTTTAAACACAACAATTCCACACCACCGCCATCAGTGGAAGGGTTTATCCAACATGTACATGCCATAGTAGGGGATAGTATATGTTGATATACTGTCACAGTAGGCATGTGTAAGGGCATATAATGAGAATAACATGCCTAGGGTGGTCCTGCTGTGCAAGTATGCTTTGCATTATGGGATAATGTTTAAAATATGTGTAATGTACAGTATTGTAGGTAGATATGTCAGGTATTTTACACAGCATAACTGTTATATCATGCAAACAAAGGGTATTGTTTATTGGCATGTAGAATACACAATAACAGGATACATATGGCTTGTAGTCACAGGACACTGTAACAGCATGATAGCTAACTGAAATGGAAGACTACTCAACTATCCATGCACAAAGGACATGTAATAGCTTCACAGGTTCATAGTGAGATACTATGCTGTCTGGCCAAGTCCATGTGTAAGCCCAACGACAGTGTTTTCACCAGCGGCACCTCCCTAGGGTAGTGTCCTGTCTGTGAACAGCAGAGCCATGTGTTACCTGCACCTGTGTACAGTACAGCCACTGCAGTGATCCCTGGCGTACATGTGTGTCTCCCATCCACCCATCGAGGTATCTCATGAAGAGTGCTAGTGAGTGTCCCTGCTTGATGTACATAGGAATCATGTTCCAAAGCATGGTGAGTGTCTGGTTCAGGAATGTATCCCTCAAGCACATCCCACTCATCGTTGCATTTGTGCACATATCCATGAGCATGTTGCTCTCAGTGGCCTTTGCTTATGTTGCTTATGTGGAGTATATCCATAAATATTGTTGTGGACATGGGCCCTGTATGTTCAGCAGAGGTCACCCCTGAGTATGCAGTATGCAAATGTGTACAGTCGTGGTGTCTGTAGTTGTGCCACATACGTCATCCTTTGGAGGTCAATAATCCTCATGGTGTGTTAATGTTGTGGTATGTAAAGGCATTGCTTTTTCGTAAGGTACACCCCAAAAGGGGTGTTGTACCCCTGAATGTGTGTCATACGTCAGGAGTATAGAGGCACAATGGGTGCCTTTGTTCCAGCTACAAACCCATTACAGATAAGGGTGGCCACGTAGAAGGATATCCACGCCACATTGGCATTATGTTTTTCAAAGGAGTGGGTGCTATATACGTGTGGACTAAGATCCTGTATAATGTCACATGTATGTAGGGGACTACCACCTATGTGACAGTCAGTGGGTGATTGGTGTAATCCAAAGGGGATGTCTATGCACCTTGTGTTATGCAGCTTGAGGCCATGTTATTGACATCAGATATCCGTCACAGTGACACCCATATGGAGGGTGTCTGTATCAGCTGGTGGATCAATCATGGCTCCTTGTTTGCAGTCATCTGGAAACCTATTCAGGGGAAAGTCCCTCTGTGCTAGCCTGTACCTCAGGGAAGCATATACCGAACATGAGGGGCCCTATGACCGAGGACTGTGGTACGCCAAGTGTAACTGAATTACTGTAGGTACCACAGTATGCTACCCTCATTGTGTGGGTCCTGTCCGTGAGCCACTTTGCATAACATCCCAAGACGTATGGGTCGATGTGCAGGTGGATGTGTATGTTGTCAATACCAGAATGGAGAACGGTGCTGAAAGCCAATGAGAGGACAATGTAGGCTGTGTGGACCCCCTTACCCTCATCAACTACCCTGGTAACTGTATCAAAGGAGTCCACCAGGTGTAGGAGCCATGGTTTGGCCCTAACAAATCCAACCCGGGTGGCATCAAAGGTCTGGAGGCCGCCAATGTCTCTGTGAATGACTTCTATGATGATGTGCCCCATAGCCTTGCAGAACAGTCCAGTCAGGAGTATAGGGCAATAGTCCCTGTGGTTCATTGTGGTGCCACCTGTGTGGAGTGTGATGACTGTTGCTGTGTGCCATTCAGGGGCCACAATGTCTGATACAAGGGTATTACTGAATCTGGTGGTCAAGTGGGGAGCCATGTCGTTCTGTGGTTTGTGTAAATCACAGCCTGGGATGTTGGACGGTCACATGGAGTCTGTGATCCAGGCCTTAGAGAGTGCAGGTTGGAACTGCGTAGGACTCTGCATTGTTCCTGTATGGATTTTGGCCCTGTAGGGAGTGAGAGGGTGTAAAGTTAGCATTGAACCTATCTGCCAGGATGTTGCCAATAGCAGTCAGTCTGTAATGTTCCTGCCTAACCGTCGTATGTCAGAGCAGATGTGGGTATTGCCATTGAGTACTGACATACCTCCATAATGCGTTGTGGTAGTTCTTGGAATGTGTCGCAGTAATATTTATGTAGCTAGCTTTGGAGGATGTGATAAGGGATCCCGGATTCCTACTGAGGCTGACCAGTGAGCTATCCCATCCATGGGATTGTACTCCACTTTGCAACAGCCACCACCTTCTGTTGTACATTATGTGCATGGAACCGGACCCCCAGAGTGGCGTCCGTTATCTGGTGGGTACCATCATGGCTCTGTTTGAGATAGCATGATCCATGCAGTCGTGTAAGTGCTAATGAAGTGCACTGGTGTATGTTTCAGCATTTGTAAGTGCATTGTCCATCTGCACGGGTGTCATGACGTTTACTACTGCTGTCATAAGACGTCTGATGTAAGCATTGTAGAAATCTTCTACTGTGTATTCCGTGAAGGGTGTGGTGCCGGGATGTGGATAACAAGGGTGATTAGCATATGTTCGGAAACTACCAATGAGGGGATAACCCCAGGTGTGGAACACCAGTCACATGTTGGTAATGTCCATGTTTAGGATATTGTTGGTCTTGGTGGTGGTGTGTATGGGTTTATCCAGCCGAGTGGAGGTTATGAATCCCAGAAAGTGTTGGCCTAATTTGTCGGTACATGAGTAGGCATCCCAGTTAAGTGTGGGGTAGTGTCAGTCTCACATCAGTAGTACCTGTCTGAACCGTAATGTCCAGTACACCAAGAAATGAGGGCCGTTAACCGTGGGGTATGTTGTTGAATCCGTAGCAAGTTACAATGTGTATAGCAGTTCTGGCCACAGTTAGTTGCACGTGGATCACCTCTGATGCATTGTGCTAAAGAACCAGCCTGGAGGTGTGTCCATCCTTGTGAAAAATGGACACACCTCCACCATGGGTGTTCCGGTCCTGGTTACATGACTGAAAGGTGTGGTCTGCGTGTAACCTGTTAGTGCAGGTGTGCTCTGGAGCCTAGAGGCAGGTCCCAGTCACTGCAAAGATATCAAAGTGGTCCATTATTAGGTGTGCCTCACCTGAGTGCATTAGAGATGAAGATGTCAAGCATTGAGTAACAGTACCCAAGGTTTTGCTTGCCTGTTCCTGTTCTGGTGGTGAATGTTATTGGAAACTGTCCAAGACAGGCAGTATAGGAGCAGCAAGAGCCTTACATGTTATCTGTACTCCCAGGGCTGACAGGTGCAGGTTATCTGTGCCAAAGCATCGTGCTTTGTTGACCATGTCTTTCAAAGCAGACAGATACTGGATGCCTGTGGAATGACAGCAGACGCATAGGCAACTGTTGAAGTGAAACATTCAGTCATTGTACAGTGGTATCAGTCTGGATGAATGCAGAATGCTTCTCAGGGCTTGGGCGATACCTTCTGGGCTACAAGACCGGAGAGCTATTGCATGTCCCTGTACATGTAGTCCAGGAAGTTACATCTCAGGGCAGTCACACTAACATGGAGAATGACAGTCAAATCGTACCTGGTGAGGTATGGCATGGGTGCATAGGTTATGTTGCGGATCCTGTAACCCGACAGCCAGATATAAGCGACTATCACCTTGTGTAGCCTGCTGAGTGGGACATCAGTGTGACCGCCTACAGAGTCACCTATGACTGGTGTGTTGTGTAGGTTATGACACCCTATTGGCTGTAGTTGATGTGCACACATGAGTCTGTGGGCTATAAGTAATTGGTGTTGTGTTTGGTGATGGGGGCTGCCTCTGTTGCCTACGCAGAGTATGGAGAGGTTCTGCAAATGTTGTAGTCATACTATGTGTGGCCTGTGGTGGTGGATATCTAGTGAGACTATGTGATGAGTGGGGTGTGTTGCAAATGTTAAACGTCCCCACATGAATGTCACGTTCAGTCTGGGTTAGTGAGAGCATTACCCCCGGCATGGCTACATATGTGCATCTCCTACAGGCTGTAGTGTCGTATGTTGGGAGGTGAGCATTGACTGTGTACATGAGACAATTGCTGTATTGCCTCATGGTTTCCATATTCATCATACAGACAGGCAATAACACTGGTAAGTGACATTTGGACATGCCTGTATATTCAACCATGTCTCACAAGATATGTGAGTTACATGTGTACAACAGCTGTTGTACTGTAAGCAAGCTGGAAATGTGAAGACAGACAGTGTACCTGTAAGAAATGAGTTGGAATGTGTGCTATAGTAATAAGTACCTCATGAAGTGCTTACATGTTCTGAACAAGTCCTGAGCATGAATATGCAATACAGATAGGGTGTTGAATAATATAAACCCACTGCAACCCACAAGCAGAGACGCCAGTCATAATTGGAGGCACTGCACTATTACCCTGCTGAGAAGGGTCTGCAGGTCTATGAACCTTTATCAACGTAGATGTTAGCAGTAGAGATGTAGATGACAGTACGGATGATTTCACACTGCATAGCATACCTGTGACAGGTCATAGAACATCACCCATACTGTGTTCCAGCTACACTGAGTATACTAGATGTACCTTCGTATGTCATAGGAGTGGTCTACCAGTGGCCTGTTGATAGAAGCTACACTACAAAAGGTGTCTGAGTGACATGTGCATATCACACCAGTGGCAGCTACAGTAAAACAGGGTAAATGTTTTGTACTCCCCCCTTATTGTAGCCCATACCACACAGACAAATGGGAGGCATCTGCGTATGTAAGGATGTGAATGGCCATGACCTAGGAGCAATAGCTGTCTCTGTGTTGTGGACAACATACAGAACGGGCTTTGTGGGTGAGGTGCGTGACATATGTGCACAATCTGACAGCCGATAATAGCATTGTCACCGCTAGGTGAATAACCCTGTACCCATTACCTACTACCTAGGCAGCGGTCAACATTATGGACACTGTGTGTAAGGGATGGTGCTGTGCAGTTCACCTCCCTGAGCTGGTGACATCTCCAGGCCTATTAGGTAGTCATACGAGGCACCCATGTCATGACACGGTGCCATCCATGAGCATGGAGATCATTGGACAGGCATACTCAGCACTCGGGTGACCAATATCGGATCACATATCACCTTTCAGGGGTATTGGTCATGCGTGGATGGGCGATACCAGCCTTCACAATCCTCACCTCCACTACGCAGCATGCTGGCTACCTTGCATAAAGACATGTGCTACACTGTGATGTTGGACATGCTGCACGTACATATCCTGATCTGAAATACATACGTCATGGACAGCCACCGTCCTACTACAATGATCACCACATGCTGGACAGATCCGTGTGCCATACATGTTACATACTCCTACCATACCATGCAACCCTGTCCATCTAAGCTGCACATGTCATCTCTGTCAAACATGTTGCGATGACCGCATGGTAGATGTATCATTAACTGTCTGGATCAGTAATGTGGCACTGATGCACCTGGTGGTGGCAAAATGGCTGTTGGATACAGCTAGTAAATCTTGCCCATACATGCCATGGTTGATAACCATCCCTGCGAATAACTTCCGGCTAGCCATTGTCCCATGTGTATCACATGTGCAACACAGGCGATACGTGGCAGGATGTTGAACTGCTGTACAGTGCCGTGTAGATGTATATGGCAAAACACATGCATGTAATGGTTTCTGTGCGCATGTGTGCATTGTCACTGCTCATGTCCGTTAAGGCAGTGTATGTGTTGATATGTGACATATACACAGCATCAAGGTCAACAGCATTATTGTGGACACATCCAGGCATGTGCTGATAGGTAAGAACACCAGTACAGGCAAACAGACATGCCCACATCAAGACAGCATTCACATCGAGTATGAGCAATGTAATGAGGTGACACACATATATGGTGATGATATCCAATGCACAACGGGTGTTACATGTGTGTGACACAAACATGTCAGTCATGGTCAGTGTCATGACGATTTGCAAAGATAACTGTTCATATCTACTAGATTTAATACAAATGTATGTGCAGCTGTATCTCTGTACATCTCTGTGAAAGTGTGACCTGTCTCCATCATTATGTCTTCCAGATAATGCCTCGTTCACACCTGCCAGCGTATAGCCACCAGGAGGATGATGCCCTCATCCCGTACCTCCATGATAACTATGAGGTGTTGTTCAGCCATGTGCCACAGCATGCCCAGCAGCGTGACGACCTGTGGCAGGAATGGGTGGCCATAACAGCACCTACCAGCAGGTGCGCAGACACTGCATGGACCTGATACGACATGCAAAACAGCATGCCAATGCAATCGCCAGGGAACAAGGTGGAACAGGTGGTGGGCCACCAACCCAGCCCCCACTGACATGCACCAAGGAGCTACTGGCCAGCCTGGAGACACCCTCAGAACAGCATCCAAAACAGTAGCTGCCATCGTGGAGGTGGGTGTCTCCCAACCACTGAGCCTGGAGTTGCCTGGTAAGTCACTAATGCACATATGACTATCATATCCCATTTAGTTGCATGTGTCACTGTACAATATTTAATGTAACATCATATGCAAGGTATGTTTACACGCATGCTGCATACTATAGTTAGGTACCCTGTGTATGCGCACATGTGCATACTATATGCTATTGTACAGGCAAATGTGTTAACATGCACAGTGCACCCTGTAGCTGTCATACAGTCATGGATAATGTTCAAACCGCTGTGTCACCCCTATACAGGTACCTCTGGCGTGCCGCACAGACATCAGTCCGTTGCAGGTGAGACAGTTATCAGTATCAGGCATGTTAATGCATATATCTATTCGCCATGTGGCCAGTTAACACATGTACACATAATGTATGGTCCTGTCACGATATACAGGTCGCATCTGTCATCAAGCACACTGGCTACCCATGTGCAATATATTCAGACTAAATGAAACACCAACATGAAACCACAGTATCTGTCATTGCTAGATGTATGGACAGCTGTGCATACAACGGTGCAGGTGTTTTTCAATGTAGGCATATGTACTATACATTGGAACAACACATGTGTGGTACGCAAACAGTACCACACAGTGAGCTGGGATGTGGGCAGCCCACATGATTCACCATTATGTAATATGCCCCTGCAATGGGTGCACACATTGTGATTTGCCATTTGACAAGACCCAGACATGTATTGTTCCGGCTGCAATATTGTCTCACTATCCCATAATACATACCTCACATACCAAACTTACAACCCTTTGTCTGCATAACCCTGTGGACAGTGACGTATCTGACATCTATGTGTGTATGTCATATGGGAAAACACAGACATGTGAGACAGCCATCACAAACATTTGGCCAACACATGTTCACACATGGCCATGGAGGATGGCCAGAGACATGTAGCCACACAGTAGATGTGATGTGTATACACCCTGTTGCACATTGTCCACACATGGTCCAACTATAGCTTTTGTTGAATGGTTATATAGTTGATGTGGAACACTGGACATCCTAAAAGCCTGTGCACAGCTTGTGGAGGTGTCACTTAATTCAACCATATAAGATGTGTTGAACATCATGACTGTGTCATAGCATGACAGTAGTCACCTGTACAGCTTCCACAGACATAGACACCACATCAGGCCACAGATACCGTACATTTCCCTTGCTGCTGTTGGACATCACTGTCAGCCGTGCACCTAGTGTGTGTGGTACATAACTGTCATGTGTGACATGGTGTACTGACAAGTCTGCCATGTGTGGACACTGTTGCCAGGCAGCTAAGACATGTTAGTAGTTGTGCAGGGGTGTCATCCGTAGGTCTTCCAGTGACCTGTCACATGACACAGCATGGTTTAGTGTGTATGCACCTCAGCAATGTGGGTCACAATCCACAGTAGTTATGTCATGTGTTTGCATGCAGTCATGGCTATGCACTGTGTGTGTATTACACACTGTATAGCAATATAGGCGCCTCATGATGCCATGCAATGGCACAGTGTCTGTACTTCACACTGTATAGCAATGTAGATGCCTCATACTACCCATCAATGCTCATGCACATCTGCTAAAAGTGCTTTCTATCTGTAGGGCATACAGACAACACTGCAATGTGATACCCATTACACCGCTGTACATGTGTCAGGACACCATTGTGTCAGACATGTATGCATGTCAATGCACACGTCCGCAGATTACATGTCATACTACATGTCAATGTCAAGGTCACATCAGCCATGTGTACTGTTAACCTGTGCTGGTCCACATGGTCACAGCGATGCATGCTTACTACCATGATTGCGTGAACTGCATGGCTTCTGATATGACACCTGCTTGCTGTTGTGTGCAACCCAGGGAGGTATGCTAACTACCACTATTAATGTCTGAGCTGCATGCCATCTGCTATATCACATGCATGCTGCATGCCGTCTGTCAAATCACATGCATAGTGAGTGTGTCTGTGTGTGTGTGTGTGTGTGTGTGTGTGTGTGTGTGTGTGTGTGTGTGTGTCTGTGTGTCTGTGTGTAATGTAGAGTCTTTCTTTGCATTCACAGGTGATGTAGGTGCATTACACTCCTGCGGTCCATCTGATGTTAGTGTCCCCACAGATACTAGCAGTGATGAACAAATGCATGAGGTACAGGCAGGGTTGTCAGGGGCTGAATCTGTGCCAATGGTTGCCATCCCAGCTATGTCCCCCTCTTCCCCACACACAGTACTCATGCCAACACATACCCCATCACCAGTGGCCATAGAGGAAGGACAGTCAGCGTGTGTTAGCACGGAACAGGAATGTGTGGTGGCTACAGTAGGTGTGTCTCCACACCATGGTGTCAGTGTAATGACTGCAGATGTGCCACACAGGCATGTGGCCAATGCTTCTCGTAGGAGGACCTCTGGCAGACATGCACCTGCAGGACAGAGCGCAGCAGCTGGTGTCACCAGACACATGTTCCAGACTGTAATGGCGGCACAGGCACATGCTGAATGGCAGAACACAGAAGGGCAGAGGCTTCAGAGGGCTGCTATCCATTCTTTAAACAACAACATCCAGGCATTGGCAAATGCTCAACAGCAGATCGCTGATGTTCTGAACAGGCGATTGGGTGACATGGTTGGAATCCTTGACCGTGGCATGGCAATCCGCGAGCGTGAGCTGTCTGTGCTGGAACATCTGGTAGGAGTGAGGTGTAGGCCATGTGGACGTAGGCCAGCTACAGCACCTGGTGCAGGTCAACATGAACGAGCCTCCTCACATGCCCACTCACACAGTGCCAGTAGCAGCATCAGTACAGCTGGTGCTGCGCTGTCCTCACCAGGACACAGCAGGCCATGTGGACGTGGCCCTGGACATTCCCAGCAGGGACGTGGTTCCAGTGGACATGTGTCATCGGACAGTAGCCAATCTGTACCTCTGCCTGGTAGTGCCCGTGCAACCCCTGGCAGGCACAGGTCACATGGCCGTGGCCAGACACAGTGAGCTGTACATCCCGGTCTGTACAATCTGGAGCTGTCAATAATACCCCTGTGTAGGCTGGACACATGGCAGAACTGTGTGCACACACACGCACACAGCAGAAACATCTGTAGGGTACCGCAACACCCACATGCATAACTACCACATATGTCCAATCAGATCACCGGCCCTAACCCACACACATGATGTCATCCACTGGTGCAGCCTATGCCCCTGGCAAACATTATCACCCTGTGCATATGATGATGCCTGCCCCGCATCCCTGTCATCCACACCATTGGTGCAGGGACATGCTCATATGGTCTGATGCACAGGGTGAACAGAATAGTGAGTAGTGTATATTACATTTGTTGTGTACTGTTGACACGCACCAGACATACCATGTAGTACAGGTTTAGAATGCATTGCTATATGTTCACAGTATGTGTCTTGGTAACAACAGTAACAGCATGTTGGTAATGATGCCCTGCTTCCCTCCTTAAGGTCTAATTGCATGTGCCATTACGTTACAGTGTTTGCAGCTAGAGTGCATTGTTGTATGCTCACAGTCTGTGTCTTGGTAACAACAGTAACAGCATGTTGGTAACCCTGCTTCCCTCCTTAAGGTCTACTTGCATGTGCCAATAAGTAGCAGTGTTTGCAGTTTCCCATGTGTAAATGTGGAGTACTCACAGGCATGTATGGCAATACCAGCATGCTATACGTAGCCTCAACTTCACTGTTAGAAAGGCTACCATTCCACAGATGTCCACACATCTACTGATCCAGAAGCATGTGAGCTGTTCAATAGGCTACAGTGGCTAGAGATGTGACATCCATACTGGGTCACATCACAGGTATGGTGACATGGTGCGGGGGGTTTACACAGCGGTCTGATGATGTCAGTGTTAGAGGCCAGTTGATAGCATGAGGCCTCACTGTGTAGCAGTAATACACTGTCACATTACAGGATGAGAATACACACAGACATACACAGAAACACACAGTAACATGACCACACTCATGGGGTCAACAACACTATAACGCACACCTGATAGTGTTGAGGTGAGGACCCCTGCCTATGTGGTAATCACCTTCACAGTACTGTGCACCCACATGATGCGACACAGAGAATGAACATGTACAGGTAGCCAGTAAGGCTGAGACCGATGGCATCAACAGGGTAGTAGACTGCGTCACCATGAGGGGTCAGGGATCCTGTCTGTTCTGTATGGTAGCATACACCCTCACTCCATGCACCAGACAGCCATACATACACACACACACACACACACACACACACACACACACACACACACACACACACACACACACACTGTGGAGTCCACAAATGTCATTCACATACAGATAGCTGACATGTGTGTGATACACACACCACCCCTGCCTACGTCTTGCTTTCTACACTGCAGTATGTACAAATCTCTACAACAGTGAACAGGGGTGTGTAACAATTGGGATGTATTCCCCACCATACGTGGCATATATGGTCACACAAGCAAACACACATGGCAGTACTGTGAATCATACACCTGCTATATGATGATACGTCTGACAGACATGCAGCTGTATTGGCGCATTATGTGTACGCTACCTTTGGCAATTGTGCTGCTATATGCACATGGGAGGACATAAGTGTTACAGGTGTCAAGTGATGTACAGTCAGTAACACCCTGACCGCTGTGTAGGTTGTATGTCTTCACCTTCAGGTAACAGTAACATAGCGTACTGTTTGCACATGTAATGGTAGGACGGCTTGGGACACACCTGTGAGCTGTTCTCAGCAAACATCCATCTGCAAAGCTGGACCACCACTTTATGTACACACGTCCATCCATACCTGATGTACATCCTACCGTACTGTCAGTATTTCACCATATACAGGTGTCAATGATGGGGCTGCATTGCAACTGCATGTTGTAGTTAGACACAGATGAACGACATACATCAGCTACTGCACATGCATGGTGGCTGCATGCATACCACTACATGTACATGTGTGTTGTTCCTACATTCCTGTCATGTAGCCATGTTTGTATGCATTGCAATTGGTGGACGTGTGTGATGACATACATGACACATGGACTGTTGTATGATATGTTGGTTGTCATGGGTAACTGTTACAGAGGGAATGTTAGCTCAGTCAACATTGCTACCTTATGTGCTGTTAGCATTCAACAGCCATGGACCTACCTTCAATGTGCATGTGTGTGATTGCTGTAGCCACTTGTCTGCACAGAGGACAGCAAAAGCTTTGCTATGTACATATGCATTGTGTGTGTGTGTGGACCATGTACATATCCACTGCGATTACATGTATGTCATATCCAAACATGAGTGTTTTCTGGTGTACAGCGACAGTCATCTGTTAAAGCTGTGTAAGACCCAGGGCCCCTGTTATGTGTAGAGCCGACCTGGTTATGAACTGTGGTATCATTGCATTGCATACCACATGATGGAACCCTGCCAGTGCATGTGTAGTCTGCACAGTTGCTTTAGACCCATGTACAGTCTACTGGTCATGAGTAACATGGTGGTGTGATAATGTATGGATGTGTGTTGCTGGTCCAAGGACATGGTGATGTCCGAGGGCTACATAGTATACTGCGGCATGTACTACTGTGATCTGCACCTGAGACATGTGTGATGGCTCTTGAGTGTGTACTGGTCAGTACATGTGAGTGGCCTTCATGTATGTGGGGAAAGTAATATCTGGAGCGGTCCGTCATGGTCTTATGGCCCACATGTCCGTATCTGAAGTATATGGTGGTAGTGCTATTGTGCACAACTGTGCCATATGTCAGGTGTTCCTCACTGCAGAGATGTCCGTATTCCCCATTGTTGGATCTGGATTGTCAGCTGTGATCATGAACGCTACACAGCTAGCACTGATGACCGTTGTCAGATGTGTGTAGTGTAGCATTTGTGCTAACAATGTTCACTATTGACACAATGTGCCCTTCCGTGTTTAGAATCCGTGTGCATACAAGACAGCCCTTCGCTACTACTAAGTGTGTGAGCATGCCCAGTACGCCGTTGTGTAGATGGACACACAGTACATTCCAAATTGTGCCCTTCCGTGTTTAGAATCCGTGTGCATACAAGACAGCCCTTCGCTACTACTAAGTGTGTGAGCATGCCCAGTACGCCGTTGTGTAGATGGACACACAGTACATTCCAAATGGACTTGTGCTACTAAGTGTGTGAGCATGCCCAGTGACACCTTGTGTCAGTTATGTGCCTCTGTGTATGGGCATGACCATTGAAACCTGTATAGCGATAGTGGTCATCCAGGCAACAGATGTCCATACCCCACGTCAGGATGGATTCCTACATTGAACACACTGGGACTGTCTTGAAGGGTGTACAGTCTGTGGCACACCTCGTATCCATGTAATGTTGTAATAGTGATCCATAGATAGGCAGTTGTCCCGCTCACACCACTGCCATGTGTTTGTCTACATCTACCTTGGGACAGTAATATGCTTTTAGACTGCTCCCTCTCCATACAATTCCCTATCGGCGTCTTTGCCTTTGCTGATGATGTCATTCACCTAGAAGTATGCCTCTGGGAGTGCTGTGTTCCAGTAATCTCAGTAGCGCATTCTGTAACTGCGTAATGCTGTAGTGTTATAAGGTAGTTAGGTGTATGTTCGACTCCTGGCCCTGCCAAGTGTGTATGTGTGTTTCCAGCTGCCTGGGGACAGAGTAATGCTTTTAGACAGCTCCCTCTCCATACATTCCCTATCGGCGTCTTTGCCTTTGCTGATGATGTCATCCACCTAGAAGTATGCCTCTGGGAGTGCTGTGTTCCAGTAATCTCGGTAACGCGTTCTGTAACTGCATAATGCTGTAGTGTGATAAGGTAGTTAGGTGTATGTTCGACTCCCGGCCCTGCCAAGTGTGTGTGTGTGTGTTTCCAGCTGCCTGGGGACAGAGTAATGCTTTTAGACGGCTCCCTCTCCATACATTCCCTATCGGCGTCTTTGCCTTTGCTGATGATGTCATCCACCTAGAAGTATGCCTCTGGGAGTGCTGTGTTCCAGTAATCTCGGTAGCGTGTTCTGTAACTGCGTAATGCTGTAGTATGATAAGGTAGGTGTATGTTCAACTCCCGGCCCTGCCAAGTGTGTGTGTGTGTGTGTGTGTGTGTGTGTGTGTGTGTGTGTGTGTGTGTGTGTGTGTGTGTGTGTGTGTGTGTGTTTCCAGCTGCCAGTGGAAAGAGTAATGCTTTTAGATGGCTCCCTCTCCATACATTCCCTATCGGCATCTTTGCCTTTGCAGATGATGTCATCCACCTAGAAGTATGCCTCTGGGAGTGCGGTGATGCTGAAACTCGGTAGCACGTTCTGTCACTGCATAATGCTGTAGTGTGGTAGACTAGACAGGTAGGTGCTCGATTCCATGGCATGGCAGGTGTATGTGTTTGACAGTTATGCCTTATGTGATATCTGTGGGTGGCTAGCTGCGGGATGTGTTCAGTGTGTTTTGTTGCTGACCTATATAGTGTCCACAGCCCGCATAATCTGCCAAGACACTGGGTTGTTAACACATACATTCGCCAAAAGGTCTGGTGAGTAAATGTCAGCAGCCCTACACTTACCCTTAATACAGTCTGACCCATGTGACGCAACAGAACACACATGTCTTGATAGTAACAACACTACATGATGCAGGTGCACATGTAGTTTCCTTTTCATGCCTGTCTAATGCCTTGCTGTCATGTGGACCGCTGTTGTGATATAAATACAATATCTACATATGTGTGTACATGTATATGTGTGTATGTATATCTATGTATATATGTATACAAATAATATATATGATATATGTGGATATGGAGAGATAGACATAGATATAAACATATATGTCTGGGGACATCAGCACTTTTGAATGTATGTGCCGGATGATCTGTACGTGATAACCTGGGATGTATGTATACCTGCCATGGCATATGGTAATGCACATCGTCTGTTGTGTGCAGGGTCCCGGGTTGTAGTCGTGTAGACACCGGTTATTTTGTTGCTGGGAAAACCATGGGACATCGAATATGGTGATAGTAAGGCACCTGTTACCAGTTGTGTATGGATCTGAGTGACACTAAGCAGTGGTTATTAATTTGGAGGTTCGGTATGGGTCATATAACTATTCATTAGAAGACTATACTATGCAGATGAGGTTGACAATAGTGTATCCCATTTATCCCCAGGGTGTGATGCAGATACCTGGAGTGTATGTGTGTAGTTAGCCGGGTGCAGGGCTCGAATATAGTTGACAGCATGGGAGGGGGGTCAGGCATACTGTATGTACATTGCAGAACTGTGCCTCGGGAGTGCCCCTGCCTTAGCACGCCTAAGCTTGGGGTGTGTCTATACTTGCCTGGTGACATTGGGAGGGACAACAGCAGTGGTGGGGTTGTCAGGGTGTACATGCTGAACAAACAGGTGATGATCAGCACAATCAGCAGCTGACATGGCCATCCCACACCTGAACAGTACAATAATGTGAGCAAGCATCATACACACAGGTTTCTTCCACACTCTACACCACCGATGTACACCTGCGGGGACATTTCACGACACAATACAACCAAATAAGTAGGGCTGCAGCAGGCAACATTGACCATCATGTGCAGGAGGCTGAGGTCAGTGAGGATGTTTATGCTGCCGAACATCCCTTACTGGGGTGACATAAGACTTTATAGACCCAGGGTGACTTACCAGGGGCTACATGAGCTGGGGATGGTGGAGCACTGTGGGGTGGACAGAGACCTCCTACAGCGGCTTGTTGACCTGTGCCTGCCACACCTGACACATCAAACAGGCCGAGGGAAACCCATCACAGTGGATACCTCGGTATGTGTTGGCCTGGGTATACTAGCAACAGGTACCTCACACAGCACAACTGGGGATATCATGGGGATCTCACAGGCATCTGCATCAAGAGTACTGCGCCAGTTCACAGACGCCATGTCAACACATGCTAGTGAGCACGTACATGTTCTCAACACACGTGATTAGTAGACCAGCAATATGCATCTCTTCAACCACATGGATGACTACCCTGGGGTACTGGGTGCTATAGCCTGCACACACATACACATCACAGCACCACCCGGTGAGTGGGGTAGGGCCTACAGTCACTGCACAGGTATACCCTCCAACAGCTAGGCCATATGCGATGGCCAGGGCATTACATTGAATGTGTGTGCTGTATGCCGTGGAAGCTATGATGATTCCGATATATGGCTTCTAACACAGCTGTACCACACCTTTGCCAATATGGACATCCCCTACAGTGTCCTAGTGGGGGATGCTGGGTAACCACTGGTGTCGTGGCTGATGACACCCAGCAGCAATGCACACACACCTGAACACTCACACCATAATGAGGTGGATGCACAGGCAGGACATGTAATTGAGCATGTGTTTGGGATGTTCAGTTCACGGTTCTGGTATCTGGACACATCCGGTGGAGCCCTGCAGTATTCACTAGCTACATGCACACAATTTGTTATGGTATTTGCTATGCTACACATTCTGATCCTGCAGTAACGGTTGCTGCAGGAACAGCATGGGGCAGGGCCACATGGCCCAACACCACTGCCAAAGCCTGTACAGGCACAGTGTGACTTGGCGAAAGAACTACCTGAGCAGGGCACAGTCGGTGAAAGGCCGTGCACAGTATGACCTGCCCTTGGCAAAGAGGCAACACAAGGCATATGCACTGACACAGTAGGTACCCACGGATGTCCCCTCTCTGACCCGCACACAGTACAATGGATGCCAAACATGACAGTTCCTGTGCTCGGCCATGTATAGGAGGTGCACTGTGTGCATCCGACATAGGCAGCCCTCCAGCACTGTCCTCAGGTCCAGAACACCCCCAGGGTACGTCTATCAACCTAAAAATTGGCAGTTGTATTAGAATGTGTATTTACCCATTGCTATGGTATGTATGTGAGCATACAAGAGACTTTGGTGGCCGACTGTTAGAGCAGCAGACAGTACACATCCATAGTGGCACCATGACATCTGTAGCACATACGGGGTCACAATGGTAGCCAGTAGTACACAGGGTGTCCTAACCCACTGCAGATTATGGGATGAACATCATGTGTGTCCATACAGCCCGCACACGTTCCAAGCAGCTGGACAGGTGTGGACCACTACAGACAAATGATATACAGTGGCCTATGGATATGCCCAATGAATGACCCCAACCCCCAAAGACACACACAGACTACAGCAGGCCAGGCGGTTTGATGTAGGTTTTGAAAGCTAGGACGGCCAACACCACTGTGCTGGTATTTCACGCTAGGATCTGATGTACACTGGTATCCCTCCAACCGGCAATTTAGGTAGGTCCACACACTGACATGGAGTACCTGGCATACCAGTACAGTAGCGGCAGATGCGTACAACTGTCAGCTGTGCCCCCTGTCCAACCTACACATGTGAGAGTCATGTGCGCCAGACACAGTGCTGTGTAGAACTATGGATGCGGTTGGATGTCCCCCCACGCTATGCAGACATGTAGCAACTGTCAATGCCACATGACCATTAGCTACCCTGCAGACACAGCATGACACCTGTCTGTGTAGAACAGAGGGGTCGGCAACACAGTACTGACTATCTGGACATGTGACACATGCGATACAGTTGTCCATACTTGGCATGCTCACACACATGACGGTATGATGGTAATGTCGGTCGACAACATACGTAACAGTCATACTGGGCATGCTCACACACTGACACACAGGACGGCCAGGCATGCATACACCAGTGGTCCGGACATATCTGCCATTACATTGCTATACTGTTGAATGACTGCGCTGCATGGTGTGTGTGTGTGGTCTATTGTCTGTACATATGCCATGGTCTATTGTTAATTCACATGAGCTATGTGCTGTGAGCAGGGTACTGCTATCAACATGTGAATAGGGTGGTTCTTTGATTGCGGACAGACCGACGCCTTTGGATACGGACTGGGTAAAGCACATTCCAGCAGGTGGGAACAGTTGTGCATGGGTTTGCACAGTGTTAAGCACTGCTGATCTCTGGTTACAGCACCTTTTACCCGTTTAGATGCCACATTTCTTTGACAGTGCACTACTGGCATACTGGTAGACAAGCACGCTTACAGCCGCTTGCTCACCAACATTTCTGCTTACATTTGTCACTCACGCTGGGTGAGTGTGATCCCTTGTGATGCATATTACATCGGACTACATAACTACAGTATCAGGTATGTCTAACCATTTGGCGACGGCAGGCGTTCGGCTGTACGAACTCGGCGGCCTGTCCAGTAACGTAATCATATTATATGCGTGTTCCTCATACGATCTGCTCCCATCTGCCTGATACATGGGACCCGATACTCTGCAATGTTGACATGTGAATATGATTTTGTTAATGCAGCTGTCCGGTGAGTCATGCTACCGCATACCTACTGTACGTTTTCCACCTTTCAGATTGCACGACGGGAGAATGTAGGAATGACACCTTTCCAACTTTGCATGGGACAGTCCCTCATTAGGCATATGTCACGTGACGATACTCTAGCCATTGCAACTGTCCTGATTAGGGACATTCTCATATTCTACATGTCTGTAGTGGTTGCTTGTTACAGGTCTTGTATACCTGACACGTCAATATGTTATATGTAGTAGCATAAGCAACTTTACAGCTGCTAGACTACGCTTTGATTTGTGCAGATATGTATATTGCTGTACTATGCATGGCTGTAGGTATGTTCTGCCCTGGTACGTCTGACATTTCTACAAAGCAGGTCCCACTTTGGCCATTCAGACTGGTGGCAGCCCTATAGATCCTATATGTAGATGTATATTGCTGTACTATGCATGGCTGTAGGTATGTTCTGCCCTGGTACGTCTGACATGTCTACAGAGCAGGTCCCACTTTGGCCATTCAGACTGGTGGCGGCCCTATAGATCCTATATGTAGATGTATATTGCTGTACTATGCATGGCTGTAGGTATGTTCTGCCCTGGTACGTCTGACATTTCTACAGAGCAGGTCCCACTTTGGCCATTCAGAC
This sequence comes from Protopterus annectens, assembly GCF_019279795.1. Classification (NCBI taxonomy): domain Eukaryota; kingdom Metazoa; phylum Chordata; order Ceratodontiformes; family Protopteridae; genus Protopterus; species Protopterus annectens. The sequence goes on from NC_056725.1 coordinate 1,231,100,281, forward strand.
TGGTGGCGGCCCTATAGATCCTATATGTAGAGCTATCACATGTGTCAAGGCAACACATACCCACAGCCAGTTGTGAACTGACTACTTCCACGGTTTGCATATGTTAAGGTTATTCTTGTAGCATTATAATTGCTAATACTGTTTCATATTACATGTAGCTCTTTCTGATACAACAAATTAATTTCTGACACCACTACACACAATATATGGCCTCCTTTCCCGAACTCACAGGCCATGTGCCATAACATACATTTTGCAGGACACAACTGCCCAGACGGGTGTGTCACTCACAGACATACGGGTGTGGAGCCATCTATTATGCTATCATCTACCTGAGGTGTTCATCAAATTATGCACTTTCCATCACTAGCAGACTTCACATACCAATGGGGGAGAATGAACACTGTATCAGGAACACTGTATAACACCCTGTGGGACACTTTTAGATGATTGGTTCTATTAACTAGACACATTGACAGTCACAGAGCATATGTATTCATTCACGTTTGTCGAGGTACATGCCGTTTATGACTCGTACATGTCATCTGTCATAACCTGTATTCCGCCACCTGTCCACCTAATGTCACTAGTTCTGGAAGTGTTTATTTGGACTTTGTTGCATTTTGATTCATAACTATGGACGGCCATGCTAATCGGGAACACGGCACTGATTTGGTCTCTATGTATTTCCCCGATGGTTTACAGTATATCCAGTAGATGTGCTCTTCAGGTTTGGGACGTATAGGCATCTGCTATGCCCACATAGGAATATTAATGACTTCCACTGGGCGGGCCTACTACATCTCTGCCAACCAGCACCTGCACACTTAAGCCCATTATTGCATACCCATGGTCCACCTACCTGGCACCCCTCTACAGCACTCATGACATATACTTACTGTGAGCACAGCTGGGGTATGAGCACACCCCTACACATTGCCCACTCTCCCCGTCTCGGGACACATGTCGTACGTTTTGTCAACCCATGTATTATCACACTTGCACAACCTACTGTTCCATGTACACCTACATCCTGCTCACATCGATGACACCAGGTTGACACATACACTGACTTTTTGGGGTCCCGCAAGGGACACCGTTATCCATGTTTAAAGTGTAGACCTTGCAGATCTCTCCCACTGCTATTTTCCAGCCGGTGTTTTGGACAGCAGCAGTGTAGTAATCTTTATTGCCTGTCTGTATGTCTGACCGGCCTAGCTGGGCGGTGTGGGGGGGTACAACGTTTATTTATTGGACCTCCCAGTCACATATGCCCGACCTGTATATATGTTACCCCTAATTGCTGTAAAGTAACCTAGTTATGTACGTGTATATCTACAATGACATATTTGTTTTGTGTGTATATGTATATATCAATACCTGTTGTTTGTGTATATATATATATATATATATATATATATATATATATATATATATATCTGTAGTATATCTTTGTGTGTATATATATATATATATCTGTATAAATGTATATGTGTATATAAATATATATATATATATATATATATATATATATATATATATATATATATATACATTTTTATCTATATATACATCTGTGTGTCCGTTAACCTATACATTTCCCGGACATAGACACTTACACATGTGTATTGGGTTTTATCTCTGCTTCAACAGCATACTATTGCCTTAGTCATTATGACACCGACACTTCACTCCGGCGAACTTGTGATCAGTATACTGCACGTTATACAGCGGACAGATGTTGCACGTTTTTCATGTCTGGGGTGCCGCTGATAAGTGTGATGTGATAGTGTCATTCAACCTATTACTCGTATGCGCAGCCTGTTATTCCTGCTACTATGTTTGTTTCTGTGCACATTCATATTATTAATGTTAATAGAATGAGTGTTTGTGTTACTGAGATTGTACGTCAACATATTGATGTCTGCATGTAGTTGTGTCTTTCTGCTTTTCACGGTTTGGGGTTGTCACAGCAGAACTCCGTTCTGCTCATGGGTGGTATTTAGGTTTTACGTGCCGGGCTGCCAGCCCTGACGCACAACGTCCGACAATGATACGCCCATTCACGCATGTCTCCATGCAGAGGACACTGTATCTGGGAATCACACCTACATACTAGCTGACCTCCACGGGCCGCTCCATTGCAACCGGCGCAACATTCCCTAGCACTCTTGTGTCCATAATCGCATATCCATAGTTTCTCCAACACACCCATGTTGAGTTTCCATGCATACCAGCCATTATACACCTGTTATCGCAGCCATGACACACCTTTACACAAGGGGTCCTACACACATTTTGTACTGCCTCGTGTATTCACAGGCTCACCATCCATTCATATTTGCAGATACGTGCCTTTCCTGGTGTTATGGATTACGAACGATTTGCGGGTTACAAGTGTAGGTGGTCGCAACATGTACTACATTCTGTCTGTTTACAATGTTGACGTAGCATTTCAACGATGTTATGGCCACTGGTGTAACCCTGCCTCTGGTGTGAATAGCGGTGCTCTACTCACACTTGTGCAGCTTTATCTGACATACGCTGCGAGCACTTTATAATTCCTTACTTGATGTAGATTCCCTTCACAACCCTTATGTTTGCTTTCATCTTTCGGCGTTCCTTACATATCTATATATATATATATATATATATATATGTGTATATATCTATATATATATATATATATATATATATATATATATATATATATATATATATATATATATATATATAGATAGATAGATAGATATATAATTGCATAGTTCTGTTATGTCTGTGGATATTTATCTATACACACATCTATCTATCTATATATATATATCTATATAAAAGTTACAACTGTACAAGACAACATACATTTGCTATACTAAAAGCTGCGTACACCCGCACAGGCGCACTTGCATCTACTTATTCTGAATTACATATGTTTACTGGTACTTCTTTGGGATTACATGTGCCTTATTCCTTATGAAAGTACCACTTTGACTGATGGAATCTGGTTAACGGACCCATGCGAACGTGGTCACCTTTACATTTATAAATGTTGGCTTTACAGCACAGAGGCATTCATTACACAATTAATATGTGCTATAGTCGTACTTGAACCAGGAATGCCTTTACGTTAGGCGGATGCTCTAACCACTACACTATTTTTGTTCTGGCTCATTTATATGCATACCCATGGTTCATAGCTACTCTGACATACGCCTCACCGTTTCCCTTACACAGCAGGCATCCATTCTCCTGCTGGGAAAACCGCAGTACTACACTTACGACATTCCCTGTTTCCTACTGCTCTGGACCCATGCTGCATGTCTACTCACTCCAAGAATATTCAGAACTCCTATGCTTACAGTCCTCGCACATACGCGTGTTTGATTGTCAGGGTGTTCATGTGCTAGTCTGGGTTTAGGCTCGTCCATCTGGTGACTAGAACTGCCCTGGCGCTGTTCAAATATCAGATGTAGCACATGGACAGAGTTAGTCCAGATTTTAACATTCTACCTGTGTTTACAGATGCAGGTGTTTGGGCACCTCTGACCACATTATTAGGTCGGCGCTACATCTTTTAGGGCGGGGAGTGGTTCCACTACATAATGCAGAGTGGGGGGGGGGTTCCATGTGTTTCCCTTCCCATTTGACTATTTCATTCATTTATAGATACAATGAATATTATTCTGGACATCAGTTATAAATTCACTACAGGTATGCAATAGTCCTGTCAACAGAAGTGACAGTTGGTTGGTGTACTTATGTGTACGGACCTCTGTGATACTCGGGGACTCATTTCTACAGTGACAGGGACAAGGCTATGACAACTCAGGGACAATCACAGACACTTCTACCATATTAGTACTATTAACTTGGAACGTGTTGACAGATTCGTAATACTACTAATTTTCTGCAGTTAAATGCGTCTATTACTCTTCATTGTTGTAAGTAGTCATTCTCATTCAACACCTTTCCTCCAAAGGTCACTAGCTTTGTGAGTGGTTAAGAGGCTGGCCAGTTATTGTGCGAATGCTCTGACCATTGCTGGGGTTGACATTGTCATATGTACAGGTTGGGATATATTCTGGGGACTAGGGTTGCCACCTTTTCAAATGGCCAAAGTGGGACATTTTCGGAACACACATCAGATTTTACAGGCCGACACATACCCACGATCAGTACAAAGGATAGAACTTTACTTTTTTGCCTAAATAAAAGCTTATTCTTGTAGCGGTTTAGTTGCTTATTCTGTTTCTTGTAACATTTAGGTATTTTAGATACAGAAATAATTATTTTATGCAACTATTATATAACATATGGGACATAATTATGTCCTACAATCTCAGGACATTTGCCATTTTTAATATTTTTTGTCAGGACACAACTGCCTACTGAGGGACTGTCCCTCGCAAAGTGAGACAGGTGGTAACCCTACTGGGGACACCAGATTGTTTAGGCCAACACATAGCCACAGTCAGTGCAGGTTTAGAACATTCATTAGTTTCCTAGCTGTGAGCCTATACCTTTAGCACTTTAATTGTTTGCCTGTTTCTTGTACGAATTACGTTTATTCTATCCTGACGTGACCGCTTTAGGCAACTGTTACATGCAGTATGGTACATAGTTATTTCCTACAATCACAGAACATTTGGCATTGTATTATTGTTGGTCAGGTCACACCTACCCACAAAGTAATTGTCCCTCACACAGTGGATCAGGGGGTATCCTGTTTACGTCAGTGCCTTCAACACCCTTATTCCATCTGCCACTATGCGAATGTGTGCAATATATTCTCTTGCTTATTCGTGTCGGGACACGTGCGTCATGGGCAGGTGTTTGATCCTGGGTAGTAGGTCCTGCATGACCATCTAGGGCTGGACAGTCTCATGCACCACTACTGCACATTCCAACTTGTGTCCAGATGTCTACAGGACTGGACATCATGTCTTGATACCCATTCTAATGTTCACACAGGTTACTTATCCCATGAGTGATACCCAAACATTAACAAGACCAATACCGACCATTCTTCTGGCATTACGAAAATGTGCTGGGGGTTTTACATGCAAGGGATACATAGTTTGCAATCCTGAAACTGCCTAGGGTGACACTACCTACTACATATGCATAGTGGTCACTATGTGTAGATGTGGCTGCGCCAAACTAGTAGGTCAAGTATGGCTGGATTTGGTAGACGTTCAGGTATGGGGGCAGGTTGTGTGCTGTGGAGGGGATGCTGGGTAGTCCATTATGAATCCAGGTGTGTTGCATTTGATATGGCCAGTTCCATCAGGACCAATCTGTGGGTATGTGCCGGTGACATTTTACATTTGTATCGCCCATTTTAATATTCATATGTTTGTGGGATTGTGTTCTACAATATGGGCTGTCTGGTTGTATTGCAGATGTGTATACATGTTGTATGTGTTTCTTTCTGCTTCACCCGCTGATCCCTCATACACCTCCAGTTCACCTATTCTGCATACGACACAGTCTTGCCTTTGAGGATTATACCATTACCCATCCCCCCCACACACGTATTCCTGACACTCCATCCATCACTGCTTTGGTTGATGGCCCATGACACGGTCAAGGTAACACATTGCATACCCTACATATGTCAGGTACCTGTATAGTTGTGTGGACTACCCTGCCATGTTTGACCTTCCACATGCTATACCTCATGCACATGGGTACACGCCCATACTTAACTTTCATGACATGGTTGGTATACCCGGGTAATACCCGTTCAACTGTGACACATCCTGACAAGTACGGCTTGGACTGCAGATGTGCGGATTTTGGCCGACTGTTCTAACCATTGGTAGGATGCCACCTTTTCCTATGTCCAGGATGGGATATATTCCAGACACATATCAGATTGTACTGGGCAACACGTACCCACAGTCAACGCTATGGATAATACTGTTCCTTTCAGCCTACATGTTGCCTTATTGTTGTAGCAGTTTATATGCTCCTTCTGTTTCGTTTACATGCTTATTCTATTTCCTGTCACATATGGTATGTTAAATACGGACATACCTATTGTATGTGACTATTACATGCGTTGTGGGATATAATTCGGTCATACGGTCGCTAGATATTTACATTTATCGTGTTTTTTGTTATGGACACATCTGCCCAGCTGTGTACTCTCCCTCACAATATGGGTCAGCTGGTGACCCTGACCATTGGGCTGGATGTACCTATTGGTGGCGCGCTAACATATGATGTGTTTCACTTCCACTTGGTATAACTATCTACACTGCGTTGGACTACGGGCACACGGTTTTCAATGTCATTTGTTCGAGGGATAGGGACCCGTTATTCCCTACCGTGCATTTGTGTTTGGTTCTTCATTTTGTGTTCGCAGGAACTGTCTTGCATGCTTTGCATACGTTTCAGTATCCACGGACACTGACAGATGTGATTACTATTGCTTGCAAATTGTTATATGCAAGCATTTTAGGTTGCACGTCGACAGCTGACATTTCCACGCCTCCGTGCGGCACTTCGACAAGCCCTATGCACTCGTGCTCCTTTCCTATGCACGTGGCTGTGGCGGCAGGGCGCCTTCATTAATATGCATTTGGCGCTACTGCACCATCTTCACGCCACACAGTCGGCGCAAGCCTAACGCTGGCCTTGCGCCGAGCTTCATGAATCCCGGGGATGGTTTAAGACCATTAAGCCTTGTAGTACTATACATTTGAGAGGGTAGGTAGAGGAGCTGTTGATAACTGAACACGCCTTCTGAGTATGGCCAGACAAGTTAAATCACTCAACACCATGGGACTGGTATCACGTGCGGTGGAAAGATCTCTAAGAGATCCACTACTGAGTATTGCCACTGATCTCAAGCCATTAGGAGGTAATTGACAGTCTCAGTAAATGATGAGTAAAAAAAAAAAATAGATGAAAAGAATCCAGGACTCCATTGAACATAAGTTCAGTTTTCAGTTGTGTATAAACACTGTTTTTCTATACTTCCTAAAGGATGAAAGGTTATAGATAGGGCAGTAGGTCTGAAATATTTTGGGGTCCATGGATCATTTCTTGAGGATAGGGGTGTCAAGGGCCTCATTTAAAGTCATTGAAAAAAAAAACAGGCCTCAAAGAAGAAACCAGAACTTGAAATACCACTGGACTAAGCACATCAAGACTGGCCAAATCCAGCCAGTATGGCCAGTGGTCCAGCCCTCAGATCACTTGTTGCATACCCCTGACAACAGTCCAGAGCCGATTGTAACAGAGAATGTTAAACATTATCTAGGAAGTGGAAGAATCTGAAACATCTGAAACATGTTTTATTCCAGTAGTTTCAGATGGTGGCAAAACACGTCTGATATTGGCAGCCTTGTCACTGAAAAACTGAGCAACAGAATCATATTGCTGAACAGATAAGCTTGTTTGATTAATGAAGCAGGCTGGGCTGCACAGCCTATCCACCACTCAGAAGAGCATAGCTGAACAATTACCTATTACTGAGATCCTGATGGACAGATAAGCATTCTTACAAGAGATCTCAGCCTCGAATATAGTATAGTGCTCATACAGGTCAAGGTTGCAGCTCCAGAGACCTGCACAGTCCCATTGATGTTCTTGCCTGTGTCATTCTTGTCAGAGAATTCAAAACACATGGTCAAACCATGATTTATGCCCTTGAAGAGACAAGGTGAACATGACTTGGGGAAAGAAAATCAAATGATGAGGACAATGGCGTATTATAGTCATCAAGTATGGCATCAAGAAAACCAGCACTATATATGCAATAAAAAGTTTATGAAAAAAAGAAAACGAGCACTATAATGTCAGAAGAACTGAAGAGGAAAAGAGAAAATATCAAGGGTGGTATGAGTAGTAAGATGACTCTCTTGGCATTCACGATCAAGAGTCCACAGTGCAGGTCCTCCAATGCAAAGTGGTCAGACTGTGACACCTATTTCACTACCAGGTTCAAGTTCTTAATGTGCAATAGGAAGATCAAGTCCAGAGTCTGACCTAGTCTGAGTTAGAATGGTAATAAACTGAGCTAACCAAAAGTCTTTCATAACATAGTGAAGATTGTAGCAATAGCCACTGACTCATCATCAACTCAAATACTGAAGTTATTGTACTGCTAAGCTAACACCGAGTCGAAAAGGAAGTTGATGAACTCCTGTAGGAATATCTTTATACAACCTGGTAGTCAGTAGAAGGTTAGAACCTACAATTTGCTCCTGCAACAAGTTTAAGTTCAAATTAATTGTTTTTCCTAGAGGCAACCTGTGTCAGCCAAAGCCCAGGGCCACCAGTCCTACAAGGGCAATGTATCACAGGAACCGCAGGTGGGAAAGCAGTAGCTAAGCAAAGAAAAATCTTGTCACAAACCATGTTTCCACTATGAAAGCAGGGCCAACCTTCTGCAGCAAGTCAGAAATAGTTCAAGATCTGTTATGAATTGACTTTCCAGACAGGAGAGAAGTAGGGTAGTAACCCCAACAGTGATTTCTTGTATTTTTAGTGGCTGGTGATGAACAATGATATCTATAAATCATTACAGACAGAATGCATACTAAAAGAATGATATAAACATGTTGAAATCAAAAGACACTGTTGCTAGTGTTACGTAAAACAACATGAAGTCATCAGAGGACAGCTTCAGAGATCTAGCAAACAGCTAGGGCAGACAGAACAGCAAAGCAGTAGGAGCAGTAGTACAGAAGAACTGGAAGTGTACTTATTTCATATGCTGTAGCATGAACTAACAATCCAAGTAAAACCTACAGTCCTAGAAGTGGTGAGCAATGTTCAAGAAAAATCTCAGATTATAATACAGTCTTTCTGAATATCCTCAATGCTCATGCTTCATTTAGAACTAAAAGAGTTAAAACTCTACTAAAACTAAACATCTCATGCAAGATTAAGGGCAAGGCTTGGAAAGCCTGGTCACAACCTAAAATGGAGAAAACTTCCAGTATTATAGACACCATAGGAATCAAGTTGACTGGTGTACTAGATATAAAAATAATTTTAGTACACTTCTTTTCATAACACAAATAATTTAACCCCAAGCAATTAAGGATATTCAATACATAATCTCCTCCACCCAGGACAAATAAGTACTGCCTACCTTTTCCACTACAGACTCCCAATAACACTGTTGCTAACCAGTTTAACCACATCTTCATTCATTATTTTGAATCATTACATAACAATAACAGACACACTATAAGTTGCATTACCACCAAATAGCCCTTATCAAAACTACAATTTTGAACCAGTCCCCACCTCCAATATTATGAGATGCCTCCCACATTAGCTCCAAATAATCTTCTTGTAGAATATTCAGAAATTCAGCTGATGACCCAGCCTACCCAGTTTCCATTCTGACAAATAACTCCATTGCAAAAAACTGTTCCTGAGCTACTGAAAAGTACATTATCTTTCCACTTTGTAAGGGAGGAACTTTCATGTTATAGGCCCATAGTAATCCTCTCACCACTATTCAAAATTCTTCAGAAATGTATTCACTCTAAACTCCTAAAATATGTAAATCTCTAACAGCATGCTTTCACCCACACAGCTCAGCTACCACCCTAACCGTTGTACAACTATGCCCTACTCAGCTTTACTAATACAGTCAGTAGTAGAAGGAACTCTAGTAAACTAAACTCCTCATTCTTTCTTGAACTATTATCTTTTCTTTGTTTTCAGAGCTACCTATCAAACAAGGCACAAACAGTGAAATGGAAAAATAGTCGCCCCTTTTACCTGTGTATTTAGGGGTTCCCCAAGGATCAGTTCTTGGGCCACTGTTATTCGGTCTCTTCATAAATGATCTTCACTCTGCTATTAAACATGCCACTGTAGTTCAGTATGTAGATGACTATACGCTTATCTGTGCAGTTGAAAATCTTACTGAACTATAAGAAGTGAGACAAATCTTTCTCATCCTTTGAAACATGGCTAAATAAGGCTCAGCTTCTTCATAATCCCAAAATGACTAAACTGATCTTATTTTCTCCTAAATATCTCTCTATCCAAAAATTCTCTTCACTATATACTCACCCAATAATCCCAAAATAGAGCAGGTTTTACATACTACATATCCAGGGGTCACAATATATAAAAAATGAAACTTGACCATCACATAATCCAAACAATAATCAAAACCCAGCAAAAACTTGGCTTACTGTATAGTGCTAAACCCTAACTTACTGGGTGAGCAAGAAAATACATAGCCATAACCTTCCTATTGTCATCTCTCCTATATGTCTCTGTAATGCTCATTAATCTTCAAACTGCACTACTTCTCAAAATGGAATAATGCTGTAACAGAGTCACTAAATTTGCAGCTAACCATCACTCAAAAACTTACCACTGTCTATCACTAAAATATCTTAACTGGTTAGAGCTCACACAACATCTAACCTTGGCATAACTGCTAGTAACCCACAAAATCACATAAACAAGTAAGTATTCTGCTCCTCAGTCTATTATCCAACCCTACTCCCTAAACAGACAGCTGATATCTGAGGAAAAGTTTTTGCTTGTTATTTCTAAATCCTATAACTTATCAGGTAATTCACTTTTCTCAAATTGTGTTTCAAAAGCATGGAACTCCATTTCTCTCTCTCTCTCTCTGTAACAAACCAGCAACCCAAACTCATTTAAAACTCGCCTACAACATTATCTGCAGAATGCATGGTCATGTTCCTGCTCATCAGTTGGTTAAACCAACTTAGCTTCACCCATCCCAGAGTTCAAACTCTTGAATTCAGCTTTCAACTTCCTCATCCCACTCTGGCCTTTTTACATCTACTTTTTCCCCAAAATACATCCTTGTATCTTCTACCATCCTTCATTATCCTTTTTCCTTCCCCTCAGTATTTATTCACTTATCTTTCCTTCTTTATTTTCTTTTTTCTTACCATTCTCACTTCACCTTGTCATTTTACTACTGTCAGCCTACCAACCTGCATCTCAGCTTTTTCAGTAGTTTGCATACTGTAATGAACATGCCTTTTGTTATTTTTTTATCTTGTATTTTATACTCCTCATTATTTTTTTTCATTGTAACTTTATTTCAGTGTTATATTATCACAGAATTGCATCATACATCTTTTTTTCTTTTATACTTCATACTTGTCTTTCATAGCTCTGTATTGTTTAATAACTCTTAATAAGTGTAATCATTAATTGTAAATTGTATATTTATAATGGAACTTTTCTGTCCTGGCCTCCAATGAAAGGAGTCTTTTAGGCCCAATTGGATTTACTAGGTAAACAAATACCAATAAATAAATAAATATTAGATCTTAGAGACAAGCTAATACTTGAATAAAATTACACTGGAACAGCGCAATTTGTAGCTAAAAAACTTGACCAGGAGCAGTTAGCATAAGATAATCCGTCTAGCAATCCATGCAAAGCAACTATTGCTTCTGCTAAAAATATTGCTGTTAACATCCAAAGGAAGGTCAAAAAGCCAAATCACCTATAACCTATCCATCCAAAGCAACTGCTTTTACTGCATTTGATACTGATGACAAATTCATGGGCACATCAAAGAAGCCAGTTCACAGTAACTTACATTTTTCCTTGCAGAATGAGAGGTAAAACTTAGTGCCATCAGGGCAAGCCAGACTTCTTTTTCAAATAAGAACCTCAAGGAGCAGTCAAGGAGCAGCATAAACACTGTAAATAGTAACAGATGCAAGATCAAACCTGAGGCTACTACACACTCTAGACAGTAAGAACAAGAAGAATTAAGACTCCAAACTATCCTCTGTGTATAAATAGAAAAGTAAAAGGGAAAGAAGTGTCGCACACTAAATGAAATACCACAGTAAATTTGATTAAATACAGTAATTCATGGTCTCAGATGCTGTCAAGAGATCAAACAGGACCAGTACAGATTAGAAATGTTTGTCTAGACAAAAGGACATTGTTGCCAACCAAAATGCATCCAGTCTCAGTATTATTGATGACTGCAGAAATAACTGGTATGCGTGCATGAGTCCACTGGCTGTGTCAGGTAGGATTTAGTTTGCATATAGACAGCCTTCTCAATAACCAAACTAAAAAAGAGGCTAGAAAATGGATGGAAGACTATCAATATATTGCTATCCAAAGAAGATTGGTTAGGAACAGGGATAACTAAAGTTATCAATAAGGATGTAAAAAAAATTCTGTGGACTGCCAAATCTGATAAGCAACTGGACCTAGAACATCCAGATAGGCTGAAACCAGTCAGGATGGACATTGATACAGTTCACAAATGGTAAACTAAATGTATGAGATCAAAGTTGGGAACTCAGAATAACTGGGAACTGCAAACCATGTCCAGCTGCAATCAAACTACTCAATACTTCGAGAATATGCAGAGCACTAAATGGAGGGGTGGAAGTGTGGCTCTAATACAGCAACATTGTCACTAAGCAGACACCTTACACACTAATGTAAGATTAAGGCTCTATGGATAAAGAGAGAAGCCAGATTACATAGTATGCTCACAAATTAAAGAAGCATGGCTGATCTGTTATCCAAAATATAAATCTGTCTTTGACAAAAAGTCTTCTTTTGAGATATCTCTGCCTGGTAAAAAGCGCAGTGCTCCTCCAAATCAAACTTGTCACTCCAGAGCCTCTCACGTCTGCAATGACTTTCCAACTTCAAAATATCAATCATAGGAAACACAGCTCAAAATCAGAACATGTCTCGTGTATATGATATGGGGCTAGCAGATCAAAACCAGAGGATACTGATCTGTTATTATTAGTAACCAACTGATCGAGATCACCATCGCTGTCCTTCAGAAGGAGGAGAAGATGAATGTCGAACAAGGGAGATGAAGAATTAGGGAACACAAAGATGATGTGACTTGAGATACATTACAACACTGCATTAGTTCAAGATGCAGGGCACTAAATGAGAAAAGTATCAGAACAAAGTGGACCATAAAGTGGCCAGACCATGACATTAGGTATACCACCAAGTCAGAGATCATTACAAGCAATAGCATTAACAAATTCATGTCCAGTGTATAGACTAATCTATGGGGTCCAGAGAAAATACCTTGTGTTTGTTTGTTTGTGTCTTTCGGCTTTTCCCGGTTAGGGGTCGCCACAGCGGAACTCCGGTCCGCTAATGATTGGCAGTATATTTTTACGTACTGGTTTGCCAGGCCTAACGCACAACCTTCAATGAAGGAATGCCCATTCACACATGTCGCTACACAGAAGACGCTCAAAGTGAGAATCGAATGGGCAACGTCTAACTGTGAGGTGACAACGTTACCAATACACATAAATTCTTTAGAGCCACCAATTCTTTGTTGACACATACATTAAAGACACCAAGAACTACAACATTCTGGTAAACGCAACAAAAAGTCATGAGAAAGATAGCAATATCTTAGTAACAGTAGATGAAAAACCAAATATCCACACACAACTAAGTGAATGGTAGAATATAAATCTGTAGATGTTATGTGATCCTATCTCGCCTACATTCTGACTGATGGGTTCGCTAACAAGTGAAGGGTCTCGAAGCTGGCTGAGTTAAGTAGTGATTATTTCACTAGTTTTTCTTGTCAGAGTTTCTCATCTTCAAAAACAAAAAGTTTTTTTTTATTCTTATCATTTAGAGTGCGTTTGACAAAATTCACTTGGTGAATGCTTGTGTTGTGAGTGTGTGTGGAGGTACCTCTTTCTTGTCTGAAAGGCCTTTCCTTTTTATTTTCAGGTGACTTGGTTCTGTCCCTCGGATCATTTATATTTCTCTTCTTTAAGAAGAACTAGCAGAGAAAATTATTCCAATTTACAGAGTTTGTGCTGTGTTTTGACTACAGAGTATTGCAGTGATAACTGTAAGCCTATTCTAAGGTGTGTCACACCAGTGTTTCTTCCAGTTAGTTTTTTTCTATAATGTCTCATGTCTCAGAAGGCCTTGCTTTTCGCTTTAAGAAATGTGTAAATAAAATGTAAAATGTCCATCACGGACGATCATGTGTGTATTAGGGCAAAACATTTACAGGAATCATGTAGTGTATGTCACGTTTTTTTCTCCAAGGGTCTCCAGAGGGAAAAATAAATTAATTCTTAAGGGATTAATTAAACCTTCTTTTCAAAGCATCCTCTCCTCCTCTCCTCGCGGCGCCAAAGGCAAAGCGTCCGCACCATCCCGTCGGATCCATCGAAAAGAAACAAAGGCCTTCCTTCCAAGCGACTTCGGAAGGACTTCGCGGTCGAACGGTCTGCCTGTGCCTGGCCCACTCCGACTCGCCGGCTTCCTGAGCGAGTAGCTGGGGCATCGAGGGGCGGGTCAATCTCGCCGGCTCACTGCTCTCGGAGCCGGCCCCGCTTCTCCAGCTCACACTCCCTCCTCGCCACCAAGTCCACCGGCTCCTTCGCGCTGAGAAGTGTCGAGTCGGCCGCCCCCGGCCGAGTTCAGTGAGAGCGGTCCCCTCCCCCTTTGGGTGGCCTTTGGCGTCCGAAAACCTGTTCTTTTTCTGTCGGTCGCGAGATGTCAGATCAGATTGCTCAGACACTGTGCTCATCCCCAGTCTTCAAAATTTTCCAGTCAAATCCGTGGTTCTTCGCTTCGGTTGTTTTCGGAGCCCTTAGCCCTCCATTCCCATGATTGCTCCCTATTCCTAGCGGGACTGCTTCGTGAGCCTGGTGGAGGTGCTGTTGGTGGAGATATCAGGGTCGGCTGCTGGACCCGGGGTGATGTTTGGGGCCTATGGACATTCCCAGATTCTGGGGTCCAAGCTTTCAGAGCCATGAGGAGTGCCTTTGCCAAGTCCTCTTCGGCCATCTCTCCGGCTTTACCGGCACCTCCCCTGGGGAGACTGGGTCTTTTGGCAGTTCCCCTGTCCGTAGGTCAGCGGGGCCTGAGCCTGAGGTTGTGGGGGGGTGTTCCTCCCTCTCCTGGGGAGTTCTGAGTGGAGGAGGAGGAAAGAAGAGAGAAGAGATCATGCAGGAAGCAGCGGACTTCGGAGTCGATTACATGTCATCTGGACACTGATCTGCAGTAGGTCTCCCAAGGTCCCCCCCGGATGTCGGTCTCATTTGTCTCATTCTCCAGAATAGAGATCCAAATCAATGGTTGGATATCAAACCTCTGCTGACCCCTCTGCTGGCCAGTGCTCCTCAAGGCCTTTGGGGCTCAGCCCTCCGCCTCCTGGGTGTCTCCGCCCTCATTTAGTTTGTCGAAGGCGTGGCCATCCAGATAACCGTCTGGAACCAGTCCCTTCTCGTCCAAATAAATTTTATCTGCTCCCGAGAAGGAGTTCCTCACCTAAGGAGGCATGTAGATGCCATGGTGTGGCATCTGCCACAACAACAGGGCGTGAGACAGGGCGCGTCCGTCCATCCTCCTCCAAAGGAGTCTAGGGGAGGGACAGGGCATGGACAGGTACCTGACTTCAGACCCCGACTTCAGCAGCCTTTAATCTCTTGCTTTTACATTGGTCAGGGATCTGGTCCAGGCTCAGAGGGATCAGTTGTCAGATTCCTCATGGTAACCTACCTGAGCAGCTAGCCCAGTCGGTTAGCTCTCAGTTGGCTATCCTTACGCCAATTTCTAACGTCCATGAGGCTCATTTCCCAGGCGTGGCACGGAGACAAGCCTGGCTCCGCTTGTGTCAGCTTCAGAGCCTTCAAGTCAAGTCTTCCACGCGCGCGATCCCTTTGATGGGTCCTCATTTGGACCCACAAGACACCACCTGCTGTGAGCAGGAGGAAAAACTTTATCTGCCGTGGGGTGCCCGTTATTCCACCTCCTTCCACTCCGCCTACCGAGGGGGAGAAAGAGGGGAAATGTGGTTCATGCAAAAAGTTTTTTTCTCCCAAAGAGGAGATTCCCCCTTCAGAGGACGAGAACGGAAGGAGGAGCAGGAGGAAAGCGCCGTCAGAGAGGCCCCAGAGGCGGCGGAGGGGGAGGGTCCTTCGTCATTGGCTCTTTTCTTCAGCCTCCCACACGCATGAGGGATTGCCCGGCCCGAGCCAGTCGGGTGTCGAAAAGCCTGGGAGTCATCACACCACAGACCAGATGCTTGAATCGTGCGTGCGGAGGTTACACCATCCTCACATACCTACGCCCCCCGAACAAAAGAATCCCGGACTGATCAAAGGAAAAAGGGATCGCCAAAACTTCCAGAGCTTTAAAGCTGCTAGTCCAGATCAACCCCCCACGATCCCAAGAATCGGATCGTACTCCAAGAGTTCTTGCTAGTGCCAAAAAAAAGAGGGGACCTGGACCTCAATGTTGGATCTCATCACTAGACACCGTCGTCCATCCAAAAACCGAATTCAAACGTTACAATCATTCCCCCATCCATTTGATGTTTGGATGTGCTCCATAGACCTCAAGGACGCCTATTATCACATACCGATACATCAGGCGTCCAGGAGGTATCTGCCTGGGAGCCAGCCTGGGAGTCAGTCACCAATTTTGGTCTTCGTCTTTGGTCCACCCACAGCCCCCAGGGTGTTCGCCAGTAGTGACGGCTCACCTGACGGCCTGGAGATTCCAAGTGTTTCCCTATCTCGTTTCTCATCTCGACTGCTGGCCTGCCACCACACCACCACTAATCTACTAATGGACAACTCAAAGCCACCATCTCCTGGGTATTACCTGGGATTACATTCAATCAAAGTCTGTCTGTCTTGCTGCCTCTCAACGCATAAAAGTTTATAGGAGCAGAGATAGATGAAGATTGATGCCTTTCTTTCCCTTTCGCCTGGAGTGAGGATCTCATAGGCCAAGTTCAAGTTTCCGATCTCGAGGATCAGGAGCCCCAGCCAGGATGGTTCACAAGTTTTAGCTCTTGGGCCGTCTCTTACTTGCTCTTTTAGTTCCTCTGGCAAGATTTCACATGAGGATATTTCAGTGCGGCTATTGTCAACATCTCAGCCTCAATCATCACATCATGATTACGGAAATATGCAAAGGGACCTGCTGGTGGCTTCAGACATCCAATTTGGAAACCCTTTGTTCTCCCTCCTCCAGTGGTTACTCCTGACGATGATTTTCCCCAGATATAGGGGGGGGGGGTCTGGGCAGGCTAGTTCAGGCAGGGCTCCTGGCTTCAGGCGAGCTCTTCTCACATCAACGTTGTTGGAGAGATGAGGGCTGTACTTCTACTACACAAGCCTTACACACAAGTTTCTTCCACCATCATCCATCACCACACACACAAAGACAACATGCGGTGGTTTGGCATCTGAACAAACAAGGGGACCAGATCATACCCCTTTGCAGAGAGGCCATGAGAGTGTAGGGGAATGGTGTTTAGCCCAACAACTTCTTGGTAGCGACCCACATCCCAGGAAAGTCAAATATGCAGGACAAAAACAAATTAGGCAGGTTCTCTCTCTCTCCTCACGAGGTGGTCTAAACCTACAGCAGTAGCTGGCAGTTTCCAGGAGGAGGGGGAGACTACGAAAACACCACACACCACTAATTCTTTCCTTAAGTGCAAAAAGCCATCATGTGCCCATCAGGGTACCACAACCGGCCAGGGAGGGGCAGCCTTGGCCAACTTAGAGCTACCTTTACCTTTCCTCCAATTCTTTTTCCCAGAATTCCACAAAAAGCTTCTCAACTTCTCTCTTCTGGCCTCATGATTGCCCATTACCAGCCCTGATCATCTGGGCAGTCCTACCTGAAGAAGCATTAGACCTACGATCCGTGGACTTGGACTCATCCGTGGACTTTAGATTGCTAATCCATCAGTCGGGCAATCGCCGGCGTCAGTTCATCAATCACTTCCTTGGCTTGGCTGACTCAGAGCTTTAATAGTTTAGAAACTTTCAGACCGGAGAACAAACACATTTATCTTAAACCTTGTACACCAGTAACACCACTAACAAGTAAGTCTGCCAAACTTGCTATCTGGAAGCTCATGGAAGAGGCTTAGACCAGAGCTGCTCTCATCCCAGAGGTCTTGAAATTCTTCTGATCCCTATTTAATGGGATTAAATATCTCAACATCTTCTGTTCTAGATTGACTAGCGGCTATCTCTAAATTCCACGCATCAGACTATGCCACTTTGATTCCTGGCAGACTATAAAACTAAGACTTAAATTTTGCGAGCCTATTAAGAAACCAATTTTCATCCTCTTGAGATTACCTCCATTGGGATCTTGATTTGGTGCTTAACCGGCTACATGCAGTTAAAATATCTGTCTTGGAAAACTGCCTTCTAGTTGCAATTACTTCTGCAAGAAGAGTTTCCAGAGCCTGTCCCTGTCTATTAAGCCACCTTTTTTTTCCACAATTTTAGAGTATAGAAGAGTATCACTTCCTCCTAATCCATCCTTTGTCCCAAAGGTCTGTTCTAGTTCTGCCCTCAACAATCTCTAAGAGCTACCAGTTTCTTCCCAAAATTCCAATGAAGCAGAATACTTCATTCATTCGGGATGTTCACAGGAACACAATTCATATAGACAGGACTCAGCAAGTAAGTGTACTTCGTAAGTCAGACCAGCGTCCTTTCCCAGATAATAAAAAACCATCACAAAAGCTACTATCTCTAAATGGATCAGAATGAGATTAACTAATACAGGCTTATTCTTCTTCGACCTTCTACTACAGCTATCTACAAGGCTATCAAGGCTCATTCCTATTTTCTTCTATAGCTCATTCCAAAGCTTTTCTATCGGAATCCTAAAGGCGGGGTTACTTGGGGTTCTACTTGCTTTCATTCCTTTTACACTCTGGATAAAGGGCATAAACTGGACGTGTTCATTTGGTTCCACGGTACTATTCAGGGTTGTTTTCAGAGCCACCCCAGAGTCAGGGCTAGCCCGCTGTCCCCCATGGTTAGAATGGGCGGATAGATATAGTAACATATTTTCTTTATGTATCACTTCATAACTTCAGATGTTTGGGATCCATCTCGCCCCTCCTTCCCCTGCCTTCAGAAGAGAGAAGAGATGCGGTTTTTTGTTCTACTTCACTATTTGTTTCATCTGACTATGTTATATGTTATAAGTGCAGTGTGTGTGCATTATGCGGACAAACTAGATCTAGAGACTGATAGTGGTGCATCCTGAGATATAGTAAGCTCAGCCAAGCTAGACCTTAGCTTTGGCATAAGCGTGCGGATCAGCTCCGAACCCATCAGTCAGAATGTAGGCGAGATGGATCCCAAACATCTGAAGTTATGGTGAGTACATAACTAAAAGTTTGTTCCTGCAGCAAGAACATGTTTGAAAGAACTGGTACTCTTACAGGCAACCTGGACCATATGAAGCACAGATTTCAAACAGATCAACACCCCCTTCCTTTATAGTGCTGCCAGCAACAGAGGCAATAGGTAGATCACCAAATATAATAAAGGTTACCATCTAGTCATATCTCCATTACAAAAGCCAGATCAACAAAAAAGTCAAAGGTAATCCCCAACATGTTGTGATTGGGCCTTGTGCTAATGTACAAAACCCTCTCTGGGGGCCAGTGGAAGACAAGTACCACTTACATAACTAAGATGACATATTTAGTGTCCTGGCTACAGCACAGAGGAAATTTAAAAACTCCAAGGGTGGAGAGGATGGGTATATGCACACCAAGGCTGTGTACCAGGAATGGCTGCAAGGGTCTTGTTATGACTGCTCCACTTATATGTATAGAGGAAGCAGAAGCATCTATATGTCTGGAAAGCCAAGGTAGGCAAATACATAGGTAAAAGAAGAAAAATCACCAGTAAATCCTCCCTGTCATAAGACAGCATCCATGGGGATAAATTATTAAATATAGTTGCCCCAGAAATAGACAAACTAAAAGCTCAAAAAGACAGAAAATAAATAATAAACAAAACAGACAAGGTATACAAAATTTAAGAAAAAGTCCTGGAAATAAAATAAGATGACAACCCAAAACAAAACACCAACTACAAATAACCCCATGAGCAACACCAAATGGTATTGTAAAAGCCAAAGATGTTAAAATATAAAAAAGTCAAACCCAAATAAAATGGTTCCAAAATACAAACAACATAAATCAAAGTAACAAGAAATAATCAAGATGAGAGGGCTACAGTCCAGTTTAAAACAAAATATATGAACAATTAATAATACTAAAAGTAGTCCACAATACTAAAACAAAGAAGATGAATACTGATGGTAAAGCCAAAAGTGAAAAGATAATAGGAGATAGCAAATCAAAAATTTGATTTAAGCATTTCTATCCACATAGTAACAGTATACAGTATAATTTAAGTCAGAGAAGATATTGACAAAAATGAATCCATCCATCCACAGCCTGTTTTTCCCATATTTTGCACATGGGATTGGAGTGTCACTTCAACAGTGACAATCATCTAGAGCCAAGATTTACACTGCTGGGTGGCTAGCCCTGTTGTAGCAAGCTTCCCAAGAAGTCCTATAAAAACGGAAATGTTTTCAGCCCATATTAATAAGAAAAAAAAATACTAAATGTCCAGAATTATCCTTCAATGTCAGTCAAGATGGTAGACCTTCTGTACTGTAATTAGTAACAGCAATAAATGTCTGAAAACTGAAAACAAGGTACTGAAATAGATTGATAGTATATTTATTATTATCAACCCCTTTTCCTCATTTTCTATATGGGGTCAGGGTGTCATATCAACTGTCACTATCTCTCTCAATTCAGTGTCACTCTCCAACTTTCTTCAACAGCCATACCTGACTGACACAGGTTTTCTCTCACGCAATCCATCCATCTCTTTGCTTGATGCTCTTATTTCCTCTTACCATCTTCCTGTCTGTGCCATATTTTCTTCACCAGATTGTCTTTTGTTTTTCTGCACGTACCGAACCAACGTAATCTGTACTCTGACCTTCTCTGCAATTGCAGCTAGTTTGGCTTCTGCTCTAATGTCCTCACTTCATCTGTCCCAAAATGGGCAATCCCACCACCCATCCCAGGCACTTCATCTCTACCACCTCTAGCTTCCTGAACTGATCTACATTTACTGCCCATGTTTCTGTATCATGCAGTAGTACTGGATGCACAACTGTTTTGTGCACCTTACGTTTCAGCTTCTTTGCCACTCTTCTGTCATACACTACCCTGACAATTTGTGCCAGTTGGCTGCAGCCTCTCTGATTCTAGCTTTGACCTCCATATTGAGACTTCCCTTCTCCTCGATCACCCCTCCCAGATACTTGAAGTTGTTAACCTGTTCCACTATTTTCCCTTCTACCTCACCTCAACTTCTGATTTCCCCATTTGCTATCATTACAGCTGTCTTATCTGTACTCAGTTTCATCCCATGTGCCTTCAGTTTTGCATTCTATTCCACTAGCCTTTGCTGAAGTTCTTGTTAAGAGCCTGACTATAATGCCATCTCATTTGCATAAAAGAACTTTGTTGATAACCAGTATGGACAGCAGTGAACCCTGATGAACACTCACTCTCACTGGGAATCCCTCTGAGAGACCTAACACTGTTTGCACTTGAATAACTGGGTATTTGTACATAGCCTGCACTAAGTCTACCCATGTTTCCTGGACTATAAAACATTGCAGGACTGACCAAATTAGATTTCTTGAGGCCTTGTCATATGCTTTCTCCAAGTCTGGAAATGCCTAGTTGGACTGTTTGCTCACCTCTAGTAACCTTTCAATTATCTGTCTCACTGCAAAAGTTAGGTCACTTGTGCTGCATCCTGATCTGAATCCAACCTGCTCATCTCCCATCTAACTTTCTACTATTCTTCATATTCATTTATCAATCACCCTGTCCAGGACTTTCATGCAGTGTGACAACAGTTTGATACCTCTGTACTGCCCACAGTTGTGTGTCCCCTGTCTTCTTGTACACTGGCACTATTATGCTTATTCTGCAGTCATCTGAGATACACTTTTCTTTCCATACTGCTATGAGTACCCTCAGGATTAATTTTTCCCCTATCTCACCTAACACCTTGATCATATCTGCTGCAATCTCATCTGAGCCTGCTGCTTTCCTTGATGTCATTTTCCTTAGGATTGTTCTTACTTCATCTAAGGTGGGCTTCTCCTCTTCTTTCATCGTAGGCTCTGTGTGGGGCAGTACAGCTTCTTTGTTTTTGTTTTCATCCTGAAGTTAATAAAAGTACTCCTTCCATCTGCCTTTAATTTCCTGTGGGCTGGTGAGGAGGTTGTTGCTGGCATCCCTTATGAATTGTGCCTGAATCTTTTTTATCTTTCTGTCTTTGCCTTGCAACCTGATAGAGTTTCTTTGTGCCATCTACCAAGTCATTTCCCAAAAGCTGGTAGAGTTCCTGTGATGCCTTGTTCTTTGCTAATCCAACTCCTCTGTTAGCCTCTTTGTTAGTCAACCAGTATTCCTTCTTAGCCTAGTCCATCTTTTCTATCTCCTACTTTTTCCTGCACTCCTTACTTTCTTGACTTCCTGGACTTCTGCATTCTGCCACCAGCTTTTCTTATGTACCTTATTTCCATACCTGGCTCGGCTGCATACCTGCTCTGCTGCCATTCTTCAACTCCACATATTTCTCCTTCCTGAGGTGCTGGAGCCCTGAGTAATTCCTTGAACTCTGTGCTATCTCTCCAGTCAACTTCCAGGTTTTCATGAGTCTTTCACTAATTCTGATGACATCCTTCACTGTCTTCTCAAGCCTGTCCCTCACCACAATTCTCACACCTTTTCTAACCTGTCCTCTTCCTGTGTAGTAGACTCTGGAACCCAAGCCAAGTGGCTTTGCTGCACTTCTCTTCCATCTTGTCTACTGGATAGATAAGATGTCCAGCCTCCTCTTTACCATCATGTCATCCACTTCCAAGTTGCATCCTGTCAGTGAACCTACATTAAGTGTAGCAATTCTTAGTTTGTGTTTGGCAGGTTGATCGGTTTTATGTCCAGCTTTCGCCCAACAGAGCTATCCTAAGTAATTCAAGGTAAGCAATTGGATATTGGCTGGACAGTAGCTTATTGACCCAGGGCTGCTGGGCTTTATAGTAGACACATAATGGCCAGTAGGGGTCATGATAGTGGATTTCATTTATTTAAAAAAATCCTTAACATACAGGAAGCAAGAATAAGACTCAGTGGAATTTCTGGAGCCACTATGGAACTTCAAGGATCCATAGCAAACAACCACTGATCACAAAGATACACCAAAAATTAGCATCAAAACAGTTATATTCTGTCTGAACTGCACAAGATTCAAGGAGATTCTCAAGATGAAGTAAAGAATATTGTAAACTCTCAGTTAACAGAACTCAAGCAACCAGAAAAAAAATCGAAGAAATACAGTACGATTTTCATGTTTCATAGTTTCATAGTTTCATAGTAGTGTACTAGGCTATCTGCCCTGGGGCATTTACAAGCCTAGCCAACAATGATATGGCTTATGCCACCCCGTATTATATAGTTGCGCCTCTCTAGTAGTGACATGTGGGACCCCATTATTTAGTAAACTATACCTCTGTCTAGTAGTGACACTGAGGTGACTCCCAGGGTAAACTTACGATCTCCCATCCATGCATCGAGATTTTTCTTGAACAGTGCCAATGAAGGGCTCTGTCTCACATGAACTGGGATTTTGTTCCAGAGTACGGGTAACCTCTGTGTTATGAATCTATCCCTCCAGCATGTTTTATTCATATTTGTGCAGAGGTTGAAATCTTTAGCTCGCGTGGTTCTGGTGGATCTGGATTTTTTGAGATGGAGCATGTCCATCAGTTCTTGGTTGGACATGGCTCTATATGTTAGGCACAAATCACCTCTGAGCAGGCGGTATGCTACTGAATAGAGCTGGAGTTTCTTTAATCTAGCTGGATAAGGCACATGTTTGAGACCCATGATCCTCTTGGTGAGGTACTTCTGGGGTCTTTCCAGTTGTTGCATGTGCCGGGTGAGATACATCCCAAATGGAGCATTATATTCAATCATGGGCCTGACAAGTGAGGAATATAGAGGTACAATGACCTCCTTTAATCTGGATGAGAATCCCTTCATGATGAGATGGGCAAGGTAGAATGTCTTTCTGACCACTTTGGCAACATGGTTGTCAAAGGAGAGGTCACTATCGACTTGAGTCCCCAGGTCTCTGATTACTTCTTCCGTACTCAGTGGGTTATTGTCTATGTGATAATTTGTGGGTACTTTGTTTTTCCCAAAGGGATGACTATACATTTTTGGCATTAAGTTTGAGGCCATGATTCCGCACCAGTTGTCCGTTTCAGTGAGACCTTTCTGTAGGATGTGTGTGTCAGCAGGTGAATCAACTATGGCACCCAGTTTGCAGTCATCTGCAAACTTTGTCAGCCATAATCCTCCCATATTTGCTTTCACATCCGGGAAGTAAATGCCGAATAAGAGTGGTCCCAAGACTGAGCCCTGTGGGACACCACTCGTGACTGGTTTTGAGTCTGACATGGCTGCAGCAATTTTGACCTTATGGGTTCTGTTTTTTAGCCAGTTTGCTACCCATCTTGTGACATATGGATTTACATTTAGGCTGCTGAGCTTGTCTATGATGCCAGAGTGTGGTATCTTGTCAAAGGCTTTAGCCAAGTCCAAGTAGGCAGTGTGGACAGCCTTGCCCTCGTCGATGGCACTATTGACTGTCTCGAAGAAGTCAACCAGGTTTAAGAGGCAGGATCTGCCTTTTACAAAACCGAACTGGGTGGGATCAAGGGTCTGCAGATCTCCAATATCGCCATTTATGAGTTCCATGATGATTCTTTCCATAGCCTTGCAGACCAGGCTGGTCAGACTTATGGGGCGGTAGTTACCAGGGTCAGTAGAATTTCCCCCTTTGTGGAGTGGGACCACTGTTGCTGTGCGCCAGTGTTCAGGTACATATCCTGTAGTAAGGCTAAGATTGAATAGCGTTTTTAGGTGAGGGTTTAGTTCATCTTGAAGTTCACGTAACACACAACCGGGGATACCATCGGGTCCCATAGATGCTGTGTTTTTTGCTTTGTTGAGTGCTGATTTCACCTGTATGTCTGAGATGACAGGTAGGTTACATTCAGCAGGGATAATTACTACATCTTTAGGGGGTGAGGGAGGGGAGAAATTTGCACTGAACCTATCTGCCAGAATATTGGCAATGTCGGTAGGGTCAGTGAATTTTTTGTCGTTGTGTACCAACTCAGAGCATATCTGAGAATTTCCTCCCAAGGTTCTGACATAATTGAAGAAGGCCTTGTGATTGTCTTTGGTATCCTTGGCAATCTTTCTCTCAAAGTTGGCTTTAGATGTTTTTATGAGAGAACGTAGTTTTTTACTTGTGCTGATCAGGGAAGCCTTTCCCTTGTGGGATTTGGCTTTGTCCTGCAGTAGCTTCCTTCTTGTGTTGTACAGTTTGTTTATAGCCGGGGTCCACCAAACCAGGCATTTTCCCTTGGTGGAGAGGGTCTTGGTTTTAGTTGGGATTGCTTGATCCATGCATTCTTGGAGATGTCCATAGAAGGCTGTTGTGTAGGATTCAGCATTTTGGGATGTGGTTTCCATTAACCCAGTAGGCTTAAAGGATATCATTTCTGACTTAAGGAGTGTAAAGTCAGCTTTTGAAAAATTTTTCACTGTAGTCTTTTGTTCTGGGGGTGGGGGTGGGATATGTAGATCCAACATGATCAGTTTATGGTCAGATCTTACTAGTGAGGGGTTTATATCCGGTGCAGAGCATTTGGACCCCATGTTTGTGATAATCAGGTCAAGTATATTATCTCTCCTCGTAGGAGAAGTGACCAGTTGCTCCATAGCATTTGAGTTAATGAATTCCAGGAATCTTTGGGCTAGGGTGTTAGGGCTAGAATAGTGGGCCCAGTCTATGTTGGGGTAGTTAAAGTCACCCAATATGATGGTGTTTGGTGTGACATTCATATCCTCCAGTGTTTTCAGGAATGCTTGATGGGATTCCTGGGATTGGGAGGGTGTTCTATAACATGCGACCAGTTGTATGGCAGTTTTGCCTATGGTGAGTAAAACTTGTATGGTTTCTGATGCTTCATGGTAGCCACCAATCGAGAGGTGTAGGTGTCCTTTATGAAAATGGACACTCCCCCTCCCTTTGTGGTTCGGCCTGGAACTTGAGGCCGAAAAGCATGATATGAGGTATAGCCTGGTAGCGCTGGAGTGCTCTCAGGAGCCTTGAACCAGGTTTCAGTTACTGCACAGACATCGATGTTCTCCATACTGAGAAGTGCTTCGAATGCCTGCATCTTGAGATTTAGACTTCTGGCGTTGAGCAGCATTACCCTTAATTTTTTTCCATTTTTGTTTTTTACGGAGGTTGATTTGTCTTTTGAGCATTGCCTAAAAAAGGCACTCAAGAGATAGATGGGCCAGAACCAAAAGCCTCCAAGAATACCGTCTCCTCAGGGGATTGGTTATCTGAGGACCAATCACCTTTTAGCTTAAGGATTTCCAAAAGAAAGTGTAAATACAGATACAAGAAGTGGGAGTATATTAATGTTGGAAGAGTCTGATGATATCCACAACTCACAGACTTGACTGGAACCATCCAGAGTGTCATGGTACATAAAACTCTGAAAGAGTTTACGTAAATTAATATCTCTTTTATGTACATACACTTCTCTCTTTTTGCCCCCGCCCCCACAGAAACATACCTTACATTTTTAGAGTTTTAAAAAGGAAGAGAGGAATAAATTCCCTCTCTCCCCAACCTAAGAACAAGTCAAACCAAACAAATAGTATCGTTTACAGTATTAGTCAGGCCGATTTTTAATAGTAACTCTCAAGCAACCAGAAACTACAGTTATCCAGCATCTTCTAATCCCCATGAGTGCCAGTTAACCAAGAGTTTACTGTATTCTGAGAAACAACAAACTAATTGCATACAATGAATGGGGCTATAGGCAATGCACTTGCACATAAAATCAAAGCTACATGCCAAAGAAAGCCATATAGCAGATGAAATTTGGATATCATTTCAAGCAATGATTTCAGGATGCCCTGAAGATTTTGACAAGTCAGGAACAAACATTTGCAAGAAATGCAACAATTAAGAAGCAAAGAAGAGTCTAGAAATAAAAAAATGGTCAAAGCCTGTTGCTTCAACCTTCACTGGTGGTCACAAAACATATATAGGAAATGAGCAACAGGGAAAAAAAATCAGCCAAAAATTTGACCATGAGATCATCTAAATTAGTATTGATCAGCAGCACTGCTGGTTCAAAATAGCATTCATTAAATGGCAGTCATAAGTTTAACTTCACCAGTAATACCAGACTATGACACTACAAGGCAATGAAATGTGGTAAAGTGCTGTAAAATTGCTAAATCGACTAAGCAGATAATGTAAACTGGTTCAAGTCAAGCTTTGCAAAGTACTAAAAGCAGAAAATACAGCACATCAGCAGCTATGCAGCCAGTTGGCAAGATCTTGGCTGTGTCGTATATAAAGGTGAGAGATTATTGGATTCATACCTCAGTCTGCAACTTTGCAGCTCAGCATCTTAACCATTTTGTCACAATACTTCCTACATTAATGTCTGATCTTAACAGATATCTACCTGATACAGTGCTAAAGTGCTCATTAGATGCAAATCACAGTTTGAAAAAACTCAAACAGAGCTGGATCATGTATTTTTTGTGAGGTAATACACAAGTCTTGTCTAAGTGTTCTACATAACAACAAAACCAGGGCCACAGTATTTAGTGAGTACCCTGGGTAAATATCTCTTGTGAAAATTGACTCTATTTTAGTTCTCTGAGAGAAGTGTATGTACATAAAAGAGATATTAATTTACGGGAACTCTTTCAGAGTTTTATGTACCATGACACTCTGGATGGTTCCAGTCAAGTCTGTGAGTTGTGGATATCATCAGACTCTTCCAACATTAATATACTCCCACTTCTTGTATCTGTATTTACACTTTCTTTTGGAAATCCTTAAGCTAAAAGGTGATTGGTCCTCAGATAACCAATCCCCTGAGGAGATGGCATTCTTGGAGGCTTTTGGTTCTGGCCCATCTATCTCTTGAGTGACTCCCCCAGCCAAAGAGCTGATTGACCTAGTCTCTTGCCAGACAAGGAAGGAACCAGAGTCTCTTGAACCAATACCTCATTGACCAGACAGTATTTTAGTCCCTTCCAAAGATAGACCACATTGGAACAAAGGTGCCCCTGTCAATGTGATGGTTGTGGTGGTAGCTACCAAGAAGAAACTCATGGAACAGAGCTCCTCTGTCCACCCCGCTAACAGAGAGTCTAGGGCAATGGAAAGGTTTGGAAAGCACATATTTGCGTCAGCAACCTTTGCCTTGGGGTCACTGAATAATTTGGTGCACTTTACTAGACTACAGAGGGATTTGACTAAGGAACTCTCAAAGTCCCTCTCAGAGTCCATTTCTCCAGAGGATTATAAGACATCATCCTCACAGCTGGCCACTCTTTTATGTATATCAAATGCAGCCATGAGGCTAATTTCGCATGCCACTGAAGATACCTCATGGGCTGCCAGTTTAGACATGCCTAGATGCAGCTATGCGATTTTGCAGAACTCTTCAAAGTCTTCGTTCATCAATGCTGCCTTTGATGGAACCTCTGTATTTGGCTCCTCTGTGAAAGAAATGCTTTCCCACAGTAAACAGGAAGGAAAGATCCTGTCTGCCATAGGGATTTGCTTTTCTGCCCCTCAACGATCATTTTCAAGGAATCAAGGAGGAGGCAAGAAAATGTGGTTCCACAAATCCCAGGGATCTTTCCAGGATACATCCATATATAACTCCTTCAGAGGCAGAGAAGGCAGTTTGAATGGAAGACGCTGGCCTTGTGCTGGAGGAGGTCTGCAAAATTAGGGCTTCCGAGATTCTTTTCTGGATAGACCTTTTCAGTGCTCTTGAAGTGCTACCTGACTGCCCTCCTCTGGAGGCACTTGGGGGACATTTGTCCTTGCACCCAGATACCTGGGCTACTGTAACAAAAGATTCTTGGGTGCTAAACATAATATCCAGAAGTTACTTTATACCATTTTTCCAAACACTCCCCCCGCAAGAGAAACAAGCTTCCTGATGTTCCACCCAGTCAGAGAGAAGCTGCAGCTCAGGAAATTTGGATGCTGTTAGACAAAAGAGTCATCCAGGGAGTCCCACCAGACTAGAGAGGATTCAAAACTTACTTGAGGTTCTTTCTAGTGCCAAAAAGCCAAGGGATCTGAGACTGATTGTGGATCTAAGCAACCTGAACCAATATGTGAGGAAGTCAAAGTTCCAAATGGTCACAGTTCAGTCCATCCTACCTCTATTACATAAGGATGATTAGATGTGCTCTATTGATCTTCAGGATCACATCAAAATAGACAGATGATCCAGAAGACAATTTCTCTTTCAGGTGGGAGTCAGTCACTGTCAATTCAGAGCCCAACTCTTTAAACTAACTATAGTCCCCAGAGTTTTACCAAATATATAGCAGTGATAGCAGCTCACTTGAGACTGCAAGGATTCTGGGTATTTCCTTACTTAGGCAACTGGCTCCTCACTGCTCAAACCAAGCATCTCCTAGAACAGACCATGAACTATTTACTCCAAATTTGCCAATGTTTAGGCATCACAGTCATCATGCTCAAATCAAAGCTACTACCAGTTCAGTGCCTGGAGTTCAACAAGTCATTTCTCATCCTGCTTCTCCAGCCAGGCTAGTTCTGCAGGCTCTGGGGTCCATGGCAGCATCTAAAGTTTTAGTTCCTCTAGCATATTACTATATGTGTGTTCTGCAATGGACTCTAGCTGTTCAGTGGTCTATTCTTTGACAGTCTCTTTCTTATCCAGTCAGACTCACTCAGGTATGCAGTGACCATCTTCAATGGTGGATCCATTTGAATGAGACCCTCATAAATCACCCTTTGTTATATCTCCCCCTGTAGCCACAGTAACTACTGATGCCTCACAACTGGGGTGGGAGGCATTTTTACGAAGGATGGTCCAAAGCATGTGGTCTCTCCAAGAGACCAAATCACATATCAATGTCCTAGAAATGAGAGCAGCCCTTCTGGCATTGCAGGCGTTTCAAGATGTTCTCCCTCTAGGGACCATTGTGATTCAAACCAACAGTGTGTCTGTTGTGTGATATATCAACAAACAAGGCATAACTCGATCTCAACCCCTTTGTTGAAAAGCTATGAGAGTGTGGCAATGGACAATCTCCTCCAAATGCTTTCTAGTGGCAATACACATCCTGGGCAAATCCAGCTTACTAGCGAACAAACTCAGCAGTTCCATTCTGATGCCTAATGAGTGGTCTCTCAATTAATCAGGGGAGGAAGAAATTTTCCGTCGTTGGCACCAACCTTCCTTCCTTCAACCTCTTTGCCTCTCCCCACAACAACAAATGCAGTAGGTACTGTACCCTAATCCCCTCCCCCCAGGAGGAGTCACCAAGAGATGCTCTAGTCCACATTTAGCCCTTGGGTCTCCTTTACACTTATCCCCCAGTACCCCTAACTTCAAAATTCTTAGAGAAAGCCATCCATTTGAAGAGATTGTCTATCCTCATTGCCTCCTTCTGGCCTTGCCAAGTCTGGTTCCCCTTCCTTTGGTCTCATCTTCTTTATCCTCCTTGAATACTGGACCCTAGTCTAGACCTCCTGTCATATCCCTTGGGAAAAAACTTTGCAATATTCCAGCCCTCAAATTAAGCCTGTGGTTTCTCCAGTTCTTTTGATAGCTAGACAGCCCAGGCTGTCTTCCCTGGTTCGTAATATTATTTTGTCATCACAGAAAAATTCCACTAAAAAGATTTACAAGAGCAATTGGAAAAGATTTGCAATTTGGGCCTTGAAAAATGACATTGATCCCTTTCCTGCTCCTATTGGAGTTTTTAGCTGCTCTTTTTAAAGAAGGTGCTAGTTTTTCTACAGTCACAGTACAGCTGGCAGCCATATCAAATTTTCACTCAGGACGCAATTATTCTTGTTTGGCTGCTTCCAAATTATGTAAGGCCTTTCTAAAGGGTACCTTTCTGCTCAGACCCCCAGTGAAAGATCCATCACCTCCCCTGGGATTTAACAGTAGTACTGCAGTGCTTAACTCAACAACCCTTTGAACCTTTATCAAAAGTTAACTTAAAATTCCTGTTTTGAAAAGCAACCTTTTTACGTGCTGTTACTTCTGCTGAAAGGATTTTCGAACTCCAGGCTCTTTCATCAAAAGCCCCATACATTGTTTTTCAGAAAGATGGGGTTACCTTATGAACCAATCCTTCTTTCCTACGAAAAGTGTCTTCTGAATCAGATATAAATCAAACCATTCACTTACCAGTTTTCTTTCCAAAATTTACAAACAAAGGAGAATACATGCTACATCTTTTGGATGTGCAC
Organism: Protopterus annectens; assembly: GCF_019279795.1. Lineage (NCBI taxonomy): Eukaryota > Metazoa > Chordata > Ceratodontiformes > Protopteridae > Protopterus > Protopterus annectens. The sequence continues at coordinate 1,231,131,546 of NC_056725.1, forward strand.
AGACAATTACATTTCTACTTACACAGAACAAAATTTCTCCAATTCTAAATTTCTCCAATTTCTAAAGTTACATTGGCCAAATGGATAACTAATTGTATTTCCTGGATTTATTCTCAGGAAGGCCGTGGTGGTGCAGCGGTTACCATTGTTGCCTCACAGCAAGAGATTCTCCGGTTCAATTCTCAGCTGGAGCACCTTCTGTGTGGAGTCTGCATTTCCCCTCTGCAGTTGAATGGAGATCCATTGTGTCGACCCCTAACTGGGAAAAGCCAAAAGACATTGTTATTCTCAGCAAGGCCTCTCCCTACCAAAACCACCTAAGGCCCATTCTACTAGATCCATGGCCACCTCATCTGCCTTCTAGTCTAGAACTTCCATAGGTTCATAGGTTCATACTAGGCTATCTGCCCGAGGGCATTTATAAGCCTAGCCCATAGTTTTGTGGCTTACGCCACCCCTTTAGTTTGGAGAAACTATGCCCATTATTTTGCTGTGCCTCTGTCGAGCAGTGACACTGAGGTAACCCCTGGGGTGTATCTGCGATCTCCCATCCATTGGTCAAGATTCTTCTTGAACAAGGCCAGCGAGGTGCTCTGCCTCACATAAACCGGGATTTTGTTCCACAGCATAGGGAGTCTTTGGGTGATGAATCTATCCCTCCAGCATGTCCTATTAATAACCGTGTTGAGGTTTAAGTCTCCCGCCCTTGTGGCTCTGAGGGATCTAGATTTTTTGAGATGAAGCATGTTCATCAAATCTGGGTTTGACATGGCCTTGTATGTCAGGCATAGGTCACCTCTGAGCAAGCGGTAAGCAATTGAATATAACTGGAGTTCTTTCAGTCGGGCAGCATAAGACAGATTTTTGAGACCCTTTATCCTTTTGGTGAGGAACTTTTGTGGCCTCTCCAGCTGCTGCAAGTGTCGGGTCAGATACATTCCGAATGGGGCATTGTATTCGATCATTGGTCTGATGAGTGATGAGTATAGGGAGACTATGACTTCCCTTGATCTAGATGTGAATCCCTTCATGATAAGGTGGGCAATGTAGAAGGTCTTCCTAACTACTTTAGCAATATGAGTGTCGAATGAAAGGCTGCTGTCAACCTGGGTTCCCAGGTCCCTAATAACTTCTTCTGTGTTCAGGGGATTGCTACCTATATGGTAGCTAGGGGTAACCTTATTTTTCCCGAAGGGTATGACTATGCATTTCTTGGCATTTAACTTTAGGCCATGTCTCTGGCACCAGTTATCTGTTTCTGTGAGACCCTTCTGAAGGATATCTGTGTCGGATGTGTTTTCAACTACGGCGTCCAGTTTGCAGTCATCTGCAAACTTTGTCAGCCATAACCCTCCTGTGTTTGCTTGTACTTCAGAAAAGTAGATGCCAAACAAGAGTGGGCCCAGGACTGAGCCCTGTGGGACACCACTTGTGACAGGCTTTGAGTCTGACATGGCGCCAGCAACTCTGACCCTGTGGGTTCTGTCACTCAGCCAGTTTGCAACCCATCTTGTAATGTATGGGTTTACATTTAAGTTGATGAGTTTTTCAATGATACCCGAGTGAGGTATTGTATCAAAAGCCTTCGCCAGGTCTAGGTAGGCTGTATGGACTGCCTTTCCTCGTCAATGGCCTTGGTGACTGTTTCAAAAGTCAACCAAGTTTAGAAGGCATGATCTGCCTTTGACAAAGCCAAACTGGGTTGGATCCAAAGTCTGCAAGTTCCCTATGTCTTTATTTATGAGATCCATTATGATCCTCTCCATGGCTTTGCAGATAAGGCTTGTCAAGCTAATGGGACGGTAATTTCCAGGGTCGGTGGAGGCACCGCCTTTGTGGAGTGGGACCACAGTCGCTGTGCCACTCCTGGATCTGGAGGTGAGACTAAGATTAAACAGCTGTCCTAACTGTGGGTTTAATTCCTCGTTGAGTTCATGGAGCACACCCGGGGACACCATCAGGTCGCATGGATGCTGTGTGCTTTCCCTTGGAGAGCAATTCTCACCTGGGCGTTAGAGATGTTTGGGGGCTACAATCATTTGGTATAGATATCTCTCCTTTAGGGGAGGGGAGAAGTTTGCACTGAACCTTTCAGCCAGTACGTTGGCAATGTCTGTAGGATCAGTAATCTTCACATCATTTTGAACTAATTCTGAGCATATCTGGGAGTTTCCTCCTAGGTTTCTGACATAGCTAAAGAATGCCTTATGGTTGTCTTTAGAGTCCTTAGCTATTTTTTTCTCAAAATTAGCTTTGGATGATTTTATGAGAGCTCTTAGCTTTTTACTTATAGTGTCTTACCTTTTAAGGATTTTGCTCTATCTTGTAGTAGCTTTCTCCTTTTGTTGTAGAGTTTGTTTATGGCTGGGGTCCACCAGACTGGACGCTTGCCTTTGGTACAAAGAGTCTTTGTTTTGCTTGGGATTGCCTGATCCATGCAGCCCTGCAGGTGCTGGTAGAAGGCATTTGTAAGTGATTCAGCGGTTTGAGTAATGTTAACCGCCGGCTCAGGGGCCTTAAAGGAGACCACACTAGTCTTTAGAAGTGTGAAGTCGGCTTTCGAGAAGTTCTTTACTGTGGTCTTTTTCATTTCGGGCGGGGGAGGGATGAGGACCTCCAGCGAGATTAGTTTGTGATCAGATCTCACCAGTGAGGGGTATGCTTCCGGCGTTGAACATTGTGCTCCCATGTTCGTGATGATGAGATCAAGTATGTTTTCTCCTCTTGTGGGGATGGTGACTAGTTGTTCCATGGCATTTGAGTTTATGAATTCCAGGAACTTTTGGGCTAGAGTGTTTGGGCTTGAGTAGTGTTCCCAGTCTATATTAGGGTAGTTGAAGTCACCTAGTATGATGGTGTTTGGAGATACATTTATCCCCTCCAGTGTTTTCAGGAAGGCCATATGAGGTTCCTGAGTTTGCGAGGGTGGCCTGTAACATGCTACAAATTGCAGAGCAGTCTTGCCTATGGTTAATTGCACCTGGATGGTTTCCGATGCATCGTGCGATGCCACCAATCTTGAGGTGTGGGTGTCCTTGATGAATATGGATACCCTCCTCCTTTCTTGGTATTGTCCAGGTTTTGGGGCGGAACGCATGATATGAGGTAAAACCTGATAGTGCTGGGGTGCTCTCAGGAGCCTTGAACCAGGTTTCTGTCACAGCACAGACATCGATGTTCTCCATACTGAGAAGGGCCTCGAGTGCGTGCATCTTGAGGTTGAGACTTCTGGCATTGAGCAGCATTACCCTTAGTTTTTTTTCCTTTGTTTTGTTCTAGGGTGGTAGGTTTAGAATTTGAGCCTTGGCTAAAAAAGGCACTATGGGGGTGGCAAGAACCTTTGCCAAAATCCGGAATCCCAGGGGTGATAAGTGCAAGCCGTCCCTTGCGAAGCAGCGTGGCTTGTCCAGCATGTCATCCCAGGCAGACAGACATTGGATCCCCTTTGAATGACACCAGAGTTTAAGCCAATTGTTAAAGCTGATCATCTTATCTCTGTATTGTGACATCATTCTTGGTGAAGGTAGGATACTGCTCAAGGTCAGGGTCATACCTGCTTGGGCTACATAATCAGAGAGCTCCTCTATGTCTTTTTTCATGTAGTCCAAGGAGGTACGTCTCAGGTCGTTAACACCAGCGTGGACAATGATTGAGGTACCTGCTGTTGAGAGACCTGAGTGCATGCGTTATGTGGCGGATTCTAGCACCCGACAGACAGCTTGCTGTGACCTTCTCCTTACTCAGTCTGGTGAGCGGGACGTCAATGTGTCTGACTATGGAGTCACCAATGACTAGTGTGTCTGGCATTGTGTTTGGCCTTAAGGGCTGTGACTGCTTGACACTCTGACTGTGTGGTCTATGTGTTGCAGGTGTTGTGTTCTGAGGTGGTAGTTGTTTGGGTGTCTGCTTTGGTGGCCTCTGCTGTTTTGGTAGATTTTTGATCAGAGCCTCCGAGTATGTCTTTGTGTGTTTATGTGTATGATTTGAGGTTGTGATGGTATTATGTGAGACTGGGTCTATAGTGTGTGTGGTTACCTTCTCCTCCTGTCTGGTCATGCCAGTCCTATGTTGAGAGAGCTCAGCCTCCAGTTTGGCCGTATAGGTGCATCTCTCGCATGTATTTGTGTTTTGTGGGAGGAGGAGAGGGTTGTCTGTGTACATGAGGCAATTGTAACATTGCCTCAATATTCCCAGGTTCACCAGCTGAGCAGGAGAGGACATTAGCAACTGATCCCTCGACATGCTAGAAGGAATAGACAGAAAAACTTAAGAAAAGGTTCTGGGGGATGTGGGTGACCGAGAAATGGGGTTTGCTTTTGGGGTACTTTCTATAACAAGAGTGCTGTATCGAGGTGATAAGTACTGTAGGAGCAAGTGCTTCGCTATACAGATAGAGAATAGTCTACTTGGGAGTCAAGTAGAGATAATTTATAGTTGTAGGATACACTAAATAGGACAGTAGTATACTTTGAGGAAGGTAGTTTTAAGGGAAAATTTGAAGAGTGGACTTTAGGTAGCCCTAATAGTTTAAATCTGATTAACCGGCGCTGCCCTAGTGTGCAACGGTAGCAGCTCCGCGCTAAATCATGCTAAAGCGCGCGGAGCTTTGATTGATTTGATTTGATTGATGATATTTGTGCTACATCCATAGGGTCTAATGCTCATACTTTTATTACTCGTTACAAATTGGACTTAATTTCCAGAAGCAGAGCTGCCTTTGGTTCAGCAGTTTTCTGGAATATCCTTCCATGAGGGCCACCCAAGATTTACGTAGCTGGGAACTCTGCCCCATATGTTGAGGAAGAATGAAAAGGACAACATCGGATATTAAAGTTATGTACTGACCCTAACTAGGTATCTGTGTTGTTCACTTTCATTATTCCTCAACTCCCTTCCCTCCTTTCCCCTTCCTGTCATCTTCTAGAGTGGCCTGATGGATTATTTGGAACCTGTAGTTCTGGGTTTGAACCCTGCTGTAATTTTCTGTTCTCCTCTTCTATTATATACTGAGATCTTTGCAGCAGCAAACTTGATCTGAGGTATTGGGGATGGACTAGGGCACTGTGGGTAGAGGGAAGAGCTCTTTGAATCCAAAATCTGTAGAATATGTCCAAGTCAGATCAAAGGATTGGAGCCATAGCCCATACGTTGAGGAAGAATGAAAATGGACAACACAGATGCCTAGTTATGGTGAGAATATGAAAATAATTTCCATAGCACTTGGAAACAAAGATCACGATTCCCCATGGTGTTTCCTTATACTTCCTCTGCCTCATGATAGCTTCCAGTGAAGCTTTAAACAAATCTAAGGACTCAGATTGCCATAACAATCAGTAAGCTATATATTATAGGTGTCTAGATAGAAAAATGTATTTGCCTGACACTTAACAATATGTGCAGATACAATAGAGTGAGGATTATAACATCTAACTGAGCTATACATATTTATAAAATGGATTCCAAATAAAGTTCTTAATACTACTGCATTACTCAGCCTGTGTGCTATGCATATATTACCCCTCAACAATCTGTAGTCTGCTAAATTTAAGTTAAACTTCCTCAGTCTAGCATCATAGGATATATTTATGACTATTTTTTTGTCATATACCCTTTGGATTCTGTCAGAACTTATAACATCATCACAGTTATGTGAGCACAATACCCAGTTATACTTTATAAGTGATGTTCTCATTGTGCTATGCAAATTGGAAGATTACCTGATAAGTATATATATATATATATATATATATATATATATATATATATATATATATATATATAAAACTCACTTTATAGTAAAACAAAATAATGATTTATCATACCAGATGTCCTTCCTTATCACTGTAGCAATATTCATTGCATGTGGGATCTCCTGCCAAGGATATCCCAATGTCCAGCCAGTATACCAAATTCTTTATATCCTCCCAGCATTGTAAATCAAAAGTGTACTCCCTGCACAGGTGTAAGACATCAAGGTGACATACGCACAGTCAGTACCAATAAGTTGTTTAGCATTACTCTGAATGGCAGTGTTGAACATTGTTCTAATCATTTTCACTGAGCTGCTTCCTACCAAGCCAGTTACAGATAAGTGCTCCATTGGGGTCCCTTCTTTTCTTTTTTCTCTGTGTTTACTGGGAGTTCATGTCAGCCAGGAAGGAAAAAATGTCAATGTGGGAGGTAGATTCCCCATAAAGATAGACATGAGAACTGGCTGTTCGGCTTAGGTGCTACAGATGACCATACCACGTGTACAATTTGTCAGGCATTCTTTCTAACAAACTCTTTGCAGCCATCTATCTTTGTTCATCTACTTGGAGAGCCAACATCTTAAGATTTTTACCCAGGGTACCATGGCTGAATCCACCCATCCGTCTCAAGGTATAGCCTTCTCTTAAAAAGAAGACTAAAAAGTCTTGGTCTGATTCTGCTGCTGTCAAGCCTCCACCAGACATCTCTCTCTCTCTCTCTCTCTAAGTAGATGAAGACCCCGAAGGCTGTGCAGTGCCGACGCCAGTTCCCTCAGCTGTGACACTGTTGGAGATCAGTATGGAACAGGCTTCTCTCATTTCTCCTGAGGCTGTGCAAACATCTATCATGGATATTGAGGGGGAGCCATGTCTGATCATTTCCAAAAGGCCTTGGGGGATTCCCCAAATCTTAGTTAGAGAAGAGGTTTCTGATACCCAAATCGAGTCTAGGCATAGTTCTGAGCCTCCTAGGTTGGTTAAAGCTGAAATCCCATTGAAAAAGATCCTCATAAAGAGGGACAAATTTTATCCAGGGTTTGTTCAATGCCCTGATGGCCTTGAAGCTTTCTTAGAGATTATCTATTCCTAATTCCCCTGGGTCTTCTATCCTAGCCATGGGAATTAAGGAATCTGAATGCTCAGATTAGGAGTTGCATTCATGAGATAAATCTGTGGCCTATTCCTCACAAATCTCTTCACCTCTAGACTATGGGTCAGAGGAAGAGGATTCCTTGAGCCCTAATTCTCCCTGTGAGGAGTCGTCTTTGGATATACGGTGGTTCACATAATGGAACACTTTAAATGTGATTACTCCCAGGTCTCTGACATCCAAGAGAAGTATTATGAGCTGTTACAAATAGAATCTCCTAAACCTTCAGTTCCCCATGTGCTGGCTGCCTTGCTGGCTACATTTTCAGCTGCCTCTTTGACTCCTTTAGGTTCATAGGTTTATTCCCAACCCCCAGCTCCCAAAAACTTTACTGCTTTTATAAGGTGCCTGAGGCCTTTAAGTATTTTTGCAAGTGTCCTTCTTCAGACCTTGCTGTAGTATCTTTTTCTAAGTACAAGCCATCCAAACTTTTATCCTCTTCCAAACTTCTCCCTTCTGACAAAGACAGTCAGGTTATGGAGAGACTCGGGGAAAGGATTGTACCTCTACTACTCTGGCCTTTAGGGGCATAAATTATCAGACCCATATGATCAGGTATGTTCTGGCTATTTTGACTCAACTTGGGATGGTCTTGTCAGACCTACCTGACTCTGAATGTGACTACAGCTTTTCCCTTATTGAGTTCAACCTCACAGGTAGCCTGTCATTCTATCAAATGTAGTTATAATGCAGCTGCTGCATCCTCTAGAGCTCCTGCTTCAGGTTCAGTTATGAGGAGGTACTCTTAACTACATCTACAGGTTTTACCTGATCATATTAAGGCCAAGTTCCTAGATGCTCCTTTGGACAACCAAAATCTTTTTGGGACTGCTGTTGCTGACCTGTTTACAACTCCACAAGATAAAGGGTAAAGTTATGCAGGACCTTAAACAAATTTTTGTTTCTCCTATCCACAAATCTGCCTCTGTATGACATATTTTCTCTCCTCCCCTCAGTCAGGTTCCTCTGCCTTTCATGCTTACTCTCTCTACCTGTTTTGCAACAGATTACTTCAGACTCTTGGATCCCTTCCATTATCCATCACGGTTATTTTACGGTATGAAAGTACCTTCTCCCCTTTTCAGGTCTTCCTCAACCTCCTCTAGACCAACTTTGTCACTTTGCTGTGCTCCTGCGTGATCTATTTGATCAAAGAGCCATCCAGTCTATTCCAGAATCCAGTGAGGAAAAAGATTTTATTCCAGGATGTTTCTGGTTCCCAGAAAAGAGAAGTCATTGAGAGATATGCTAGCTCTATCCTTTCTCAACATGTTTCAATTGATTCTGTCTTTCAGGATGCTTTCCATTTAGACTCTGTTTCTCCCTTGCTTCCCCAGGCATTTCAATGTCTCTCTAGTTCTTAAGGACATTTATTTTCATGTACCCATTCATGCTCTCTTCAGGAAAGTTTTACATTTTTCTGTCTCTTCCCCTCATTTTCAGTTCTCTGCTTTGCCCTTTGGTCTTTCTACAGCCCCAAGCCTATTTACTAAATGTCTGGCCCTGTGATATCCTTTTACAGGCTTTACTGAATCCAGATATACCCATATCTGGATGAACTGCTTCTTCAGGCTCCCTCTTAATAACAGCTACTTCAGAATCTGCACTTTACCATGCTTCTCCTGCACAGTCTGGAACTCACCATCTGTCTCAAAAAGTCAGTCCTGACTCCTTCTAAAGACCACATTTTCTGGGTTGCAGAATTCAGACCATTCCTATGATTCTTCCATATCCCAAGGTTCTGTCTTCTAACAAATTACTTTCAGTCTGTGCTCCCCCTTTCTCTCATTCTTACAAGTGAATTTCTCAGAGTTTTGGGGTTCATGGCATCTATCATCCCCATGAATCCTTTTATCCAGTCTTCATATGAAAAAGCTTCAGTGGTACCTCAGGGTAGCTTGGTTCCAGCACTGCCACCCCTAGAGTTTCCAATTCCTCTACTGCTGTATCTCAAACTCGTTTAATTGGTGGATTTGACAGATCTCCTGCAATCAAGGCCTGCCTTTTCAGGCTCCTAGCCCAACTCAAGTGCTTTTCACAGATGCTTCCGATTAGGAGTTGGAGCCTCTTCTAACAATCTGAGGGTTCAGAATCTCAGGCCTCTTCAGACCACATCAACATAAAATGATATGAGGATGCTCATTCTTGTTGTACTGGCTTTCCATTCTCTTTGGGGTTCAGGCCCTCTAGAGGTCTTTATAGACAATACCACAGTCATGTGGTACATCAACATACAGGGAGACTGAAAGTCCTATCTTCTTTGCAGACTAGCTCTTCAGGCCTGGGGCTTTGCTATCCACCATCAGATAACCCTTAAGGTGGCCTACATCCTATCAGAACACGATCTTATGGCAGCTGTCTGAGCAGTTCCAGGACACAACCTCACAAATGGATGCTTCACAGAGAGGTGTTTTTGGACATTGTACATTGGTGGAGTATTCCTCAAGTTGATCTTTTTGCCTTCCCTCTGAACAGGTGATGTCCTTGATTCTGTTCCAGAGTCCCACGTCCTCTGACTTGGAATGTGGACACAATGTCCTTTTCTAGAAAGGAAATGTTCATATATAGTTATCCTCCTCTTCCTCTGTTTCCCAGGGTCCTGCACAAGATCATGAAGGACTCCCCCTTGAATCTTGCTGGTGACTCCCTTTTGGCCGTTTCTCTTTCATCTGGCCTTGGACAATCATCACAAGTTACCTCACTGGATGAATCTTCACATACAAGACAAGGGGTGTTTAATTCACTGTCATTTGTCCACTCTCCAGCTGACATTCTGGGTGATAGGGCTTTGATTCTCTTCAGACACCACTTTTCTGAGGACTTGCTTAAGATTCTGCCGGAGGCCAAGAAACCCACTGGCAGAAAATCCTATGTGGTTAAATGGAAGAGATTTTCTACTTCGCCACAAACTGGAAACAGAACAGCTTACCACCACACAAGGAAAGAAGCCAGTGATTACCTTTATATTTTATTAAAATTATAGTCCAGTCCAGTAGTAGATCCACAATGTAGTCCCCCAATTAGGTAAAATAACCACACACTGGATCCAATAAAATCTGGTTAGCAGCAAATACAAAGCATAAAATGCAGACTCCACTAGCACCTCGGCTCTTCAGCCTTTACAGAGTATATCCCTACTTCACATGTTCTATCTTTAAATAACATAATTACAAACAATTAACCAATCATACACTTAAATTAATTAAAGAAAACATTTCCAATGACATTCTTGATTCATTCCATATGGAATTAAACTGTTAAACTTCAGAATTAAAGTAGATTCTAGCTTCCAAAGCTGTCTTTTAATATCAAAGTCATACATTTGTTGTATTTGCCCCAAAATTGTAGCTTGTAAGCCTTGTATATTTCCACTGTGACATTCTTTAAAATGTGATGCACCAGGACTTTCTTCTTTACCCTTCTTAGCATCCCTAACATGTTCATTCAACCTTTGTTTGAACTTCTTTTACTTTCCCCTATGTTTACCTTACCACAGGGACATTTCAAACTATAAACTATTCCAGTACAGTCACAGGAAAATCTCCCTTTGCTTGTAAAATGCTTTTCATTAATTTTATCAAAACTTTTTACTACATACTGGCAACAACTGCACTTTCCATAAGGGAAAGTACCTGTTGCACCTACCCCAAAACTCCTATGACTTACAGGCAGCTGAAACTTGCCATGCACCAAGAAATCTCTTATATGTCTACCTTTCGAATAAGAAAACATGGGATATTCATTTGCTCTTATATTAAGGCATTTATTTTTTTTCTAAAATGCCCCAATGATATTTTACCACATTTATTAAAGCGTCTGTAAACACTGTATATTTGGTCACATAACATAATTTTTGTTTATCCTGTTGATGCACTCTGCCTTGCATGCTATACCTGCTTTTAGTATAATTTTGTTGTATTACCCTCCTTTTATTTTCTACCACCACTGTTTCCTTGTAACCTCTAGTTACAAGCGTGTGCTGCTTTTTCTATTTCCTTCTCACACTCTTTTTTATCACTGCATATTCTTTTTATTCTAAGAAGTTCCCCATAGGGGATAGATTTAATAGTGTGGGGGGTGACAGCTTTCCCCATGCAGTATATGACTACTCGCTTCAAATTTTTTATGTAAACTTGTTTGTATTCTACAGTCATTAATACCTTGCAAAATTATATCAAGAAAGTTTACTTTAACACCTGTCTGTATTCCATCAGACATGATATTATAGGGATTTATCTGAATCTTTTGCACAAATGTATTCACTTCTTCCCACCCCCCTTCACAAATGAATATTAAATCATCTATAAATCTATAATAACTTATGACATATTTCCTAAAAAAATCATTACTATATACATATTTGTTTTCAAACATGCCCATGAAAAGATTTGCATACATGGTGGTAAAATCTGCCCCATGGCTGTTCCATGAAGCTGCCTATAAAGTTCCCCATTAAACTCAAAGATGTTATTATTTAAACAAACATGTATTAGTTCAATAATAAAATGTGTTTTAGGCAAGTCCTTATAAAAAATAATATTGCTTCTAAACCATGTACATGTTCAATATTCGTCTATAAACTGGTAACATCCATAACAATGGAAAACATATCCTTCTTCCACTTTACATTTCTAATTTTACTTAAAAAAAATCAAAGGAATCTTTGATATAAGACCTTAGCTTCTCTGCTTCTTCTTTCAAGTAGGAATGTAAAAAAACGACCTACGTTATGTGTAAAATAACTGCATGCAGAGACTTTGGGATGTCCTGGTGGATCCACTAAACTTTTGTGTATTTTAGGGACACAAAATAAGTATGCCATAGTGTTATCTTTAACTGCAAATTTTTTATATACATTCTCTTGTGAGATATATATTTAGTTTTAACCTCTTCATTAGCAGTTCTTTGTATCTAATTACTGCTTTTTGATAACATCCCAACTCCACCAAGGCATAAACTTTAATATTCTTTAAATGAGCATAACACATATTCAGATATTGATTATAATGAAGCACCACTAATTTACCCCTTTATCTGATGGTTTAAACACCAATTTCCTATTTTCACTTAACTTTAATAGGCTTTTCCATTCTTCTCTACTTAAATTGTATTTAACTTCTTTCTTGTTTTTATTCACTTTTTCATGCTCTTTATCTATTGAAAATTGTAAAGCAAAAGAAAATTGCTGTATATTTTCATCCCTACACACAGGAATAAAATCACTTTTGCATGTCACATTTTCAATGTTTAACTTACAATAAGCATCAGTTTCTAAATCAGAAACACATGAATGAAAACTTATTTCACTTAGATCATCTTCACTGTCCACATTATTTTCATGAATTACATTTGTATCTTGTGCAGAAAAAAGATTTTAAGTACAATTTTCTAATAAATTTAAGCACTTCAATTTTCAATTCATACCCTCTAGGAAAAGCCGTGGGAATAATCTTTAAACATTAACAGTGCTACATCAGTATCTGATAAAATACATCCAGACAAATTTATTACATAATCATTGTTTACAACATTTAATTCAGTACCACTTGCCTTTTTTATATGTCCGATAGTTGGGGTTATATTCTCCATAACTGTCCTGTCCATGTTCATAGTTTCTGCACCTCTTCTTACCATAATTTCTCCCTGGTTCACGAAAATTCTTGGCCATATGGCCTGGGTTAGCTGGTTCAGGAAGTTCTGGAAACTTGTTCTCTTCATCACTGTTATCATTCACAAATGGAGATTCACTGCCTGCTGATGGAATGTAGCCATTATTTACTATTCCTGCTTCTTGCTGAAATCTCACCCTCTGCCGTTTCTTTGACTGGCTAGTAGAAACATTGAATGTAGACGTCTGTTCATAATCACGTATATCCCTCTGTAGTTTATCCTTCTTGCGAGCAATAAGTTATTTTTCATAACCTGACAATCTTTCATTCATTCCAGCCAGGAAACATTCTAAAACTGAATTGTTAGACTGCTGAATGATGTTCTGACATACCTCTTTCATCTCAGTCACTAATTTCCTTATTTTAAGGTCGTCTCTCTCAATAAGAATCTGTACCCACTCAGTGCTACATTTGTGGGCTGCAGCTATCCATCTAGCATGGAAGCTTTTCTCTACTTCCTCATGTAAATTAAAGGGAGAGGAAGGACTTTTCATAGCTCTCAAACCTCTAGGGGTAATGTTAAGCTCCACATACCTTTGCAGACTTAAAGTGTTAAAGAAAACCGACGTTTCCTTAAAAAACAGTCTCTCCACCTTATCATACAGCTGCTACAACTCCGGAGTAGCTGCTGTCTCTCTGCTTTTTCCAGCTGCAGCAAAAGGGTTACCATTCTGTTGATTTCTGCTTTCTCCCCACATGGCACACAGAGCAGGCATGGCTTCACTTGAATTGTGAGCTAAAACATTTACCCCTTCTTGGCTTTTACTTAGACTAGCTGAAACTGTATTCTCAACTGTCATATTGAGAAAACTGTCCAAAGTCTTTTGTGAAATTTCCTGAGAAGTTTCTCTAAATATTCTGTGCAGAGACTTAAAGGAATCACTGGCCATATTACTCTACTTCACCACAAACTGGAAACAGAACAGCTCACCACCACACAAGGAAAGAAGCCAGTGATTACCTTTATATTTTATTAAAATTATAGTCCAGTCCAATCCAATAGTAGATCCACAATGTAGTCCCACAAAACAGGTAAAATAACCACACACTGGATCCAATAAAATCTGGTTAGCAGCAAATACAAAGCATAAAATGCAGACTCCTCTAGCACCTCGGCTCTTCAGCCTTCACAGAGTATATCCCTACTTCACATATTCTGTCTTTAAATAACATAATTACAAACAATTAACCAATCATAAACTTAAATTAATTAAAGAAAACATTTCCAATGACATTCTTGATTCATTCCATACAGAATTAGTGTTAAACTTCAGAATTAAAGGAGATTCTAGCTTCCAAAGCTGTCTTTTAATATCAAAGTCATACATTTGTTGTATTTGCCCCAAAATTGTAGCTTGTAAGCCTTGAATAGTTCCACTGTGACATTCTGTAATGGAAAATAAATAAGTCATGGGCACTCAGAATTGCCATATAGCTGAAACATCTGATGTTCATAAGGGTCATTTGCAATTATCCCATGTGCTTCTGATTAAGGAGGTTTGGGAGGTCACTCAGTGTAAGTTCTAGCTTTGCTGGAGTTTCCATTTAGTTTTTCTGATTGTTTTTTCTGTGTGACTTTCTCACTTTCTGTTTTAGTTTGTTAGTTGGTATATATTGCAGTCACCCTAATGGTAATGGACATCAGCTGGGTATAACAGCCCTGTGTTTTTTATGCTTAGTCAAAGACTCTGCTTGTGCTGTGCTGATGAGGTCAAATAAAGGCCGAAATATGCATATCCACAACTAGTGGGGTTTGGTTTTATTGGCCTGAGGTTGTCCATTGAAATGACTTAAAAATAAATAAGTCATGGGCACTCAGAATCGCCATATAGCTGAAACACCTGATGTTCATAAGGGTCATTTGCATATATCCCATGTACCTGTGATTCAGAAGGTTTGGAAGGTCACTCAGTGGAAGATGAGATACTTGGAAATTTGGTTGAAATGAGATATTGAGCAAACAGTTAAAGAAATGTAGAAAGAAAATACTCAAAAGTTTGTAGGATGATGGAAATTACAAATTATGCACATAGACAATAAGATACAAGTGATTAAGATGTTTTTGGTACCACTGGTTATTTAAGAAGGACCAGCCTCTGTGTCTCAACTGAGTGATTAGGTATGGAATAATATGAAAAAGAAAATGAAACAGTAAGGAACAGGGTGGTTTATGATAATCAGATCTGGAGGAATAAAATAATGTCATGCACCTAAGGTTTATATTTGATTCAAGGCTCAGAATATATATCCATATGGAGGCACGATAGCCATAGTACCCAACAAAGAAACTATACATGTTAAGTTGTCTATCTCGCCTTCATTCTTGCTGGATGGGTTCGGAGCCGACCTCGGCTCCGACTCGGCCACTCTAAAAGCTCGAGAGTTGGTTCCACCGGCTCGAGGCTCCCCTTATATCCCACAATGCTAGGCGTGAGTTACCTCAGATCTCGTTTGCCGCTACAGCGATCGAGGTGTTTGGTTTCTACCGGCTTCTTGGTGAGTAACTTTGGAGTAAAATTTAGTATACTTAAACTCCTTTAGTTTTAATTTTAACAGTTGTTTCCCTTAGTTTAGTGGATTTTCTCCCCCTTTCTCTCTAAAATCCCTTTTTTTTTTTTTTTTTTTTCCACAAGAACTTATAAGTTCTTCCCTCGGGCCTTTGGGCCTTTTTCTTTCATCCCCTAGTGGTGTGTGTGTGTTTTTTTTCTCAGAATTTAAAACTTTGGTAGTTTGTTTTATTTTTTGAGTTTAAAATAGGATAGGGTGTAATCAGTGTGTTTGACTGGGTGTGTGTGATTACACTTCTTCTAAAATGTCTAAAGACTCAAAGGTCTCAGGCTTCAAGAAGTGTGACTCGTGCTGTCAGAAAATGTCTCTGACAGACGGTCACACTTCTTGTGTCTACTGCCTGGGACCTTTGCACCTGCAGGATTCCTGTGCTGTATGCCATGGCTTCAGCCCCAGGGTCCTGCAGGAAAGAAAAAACAAACTGATTTTGAGAGGTTTACTCAAGCCTGAGGGTTCCCTTACTGTCCCTTCGGGAAAGCCCTCCAAGGCTTCTAGGTCCTCGGCTCCAGCTACTGAGCCGAGACCTAAGGCTATGAAACCTCCGTCTACATCGGCTCCGGCTGGAGCCGATGAGTCTCAGTCTACAGTTTCTGTGGTTTCCTCGGCTCCGGCTGGAGCCGAGGTATTGGAAATTCCTGTGTCGGTTCCGACCAGACCTTCGGAACCGACATCTAGAAAGAGGTCCAGGTCACCGTCCCTTGGCTCCATTCATTCGGCTCCAGCATCTCCTCTGCTGTCTGAACGGAGCCATAGATCTCACTCCTCTAGGTCATCGAGGCTATCGGACCATGACCTTCAGAGGGTAGTGAGTCGACTTCTCAAGTCCGAGGCACTGGCCCAAATGCTTCAGAGCCCGACTCATCAGTCGATGCCTGACCCTGTCCCTCATTATGTTCCTCCTCCGACTCCGTTGAGCTCGGAGCCGGGGCGTTTCGGAACCGAGACCGTGGTAGCGTCGGAGCCGATACAAATGTCTTCGGCTCCATCGTCGGCTCCGATTTCTTCCTTAGAAGAATCTCGGCACCGGACTTCCCTCGTCGGCTCCGAGGGGGTGAGTGGCATCGGACCCTTGTCCGACCCCGCTCTCCCTCTCGGGGCTTCGGCGCTGGTGAGTTCAGCTCCGACATCGGCCTCGGAACCATCACTGTCGGTGCCGAGGGAGGTTTTTAGCTCGAGCGGGGACCTCTGGCTCTGCCTGACAGGGGTGCGTTCGAGGTCATGCGGAGTGTGTTAGAACCTGGTTCTACTCCACAGTCGGCTCCGTCCGCCCCTCCCTCTTCGGTGCCTCAGGTCAAGTCGACTCACTCCCTCATCCTGGACCGCAGAGAGCCAGCTCCTCAGGAATCCCCTGTGGGGATCTCATCCTCTTCCGAGGCCTCTCCTGATTTGGCAGAAGAGCCCCTCGGAAGAGAAAGTGTAAGAGGAAACACATAGACTCACCTGAGTCCGTCACCTCTGACACAGATTTAGAGGATTCGAGGGTTCCCCGTTCCCCTTCTGAAGATGTCTCATTTGCAGACATTCTAGAAATCCTTAAGCAGAGGGAAATTGGCCAGCCCTCAACCCTTCGGAGGATGAATCTGTGTACCTTGAGGCGTTTGGCTCTCGCCCTTCCACCTCCTGGGTGTCTCCCCTTTGACCCCCTCATGCAGGTGGTAGCAAAAAAGGCATGGACGGCTCCTGATTCAGTGGACCCCACTCCCAGGAGACCCTCAAAATTCATCACAGCACCAGCAGATAAACAGTTTCTGACAAAAGGAGTTTCTGTGGATGCTATGGTGGTTGCTGCTGCCACTAAGAAGGAACTAGCTGATCCTTCAGTGCCTGTCCATCCACCTAACAAGGAATCTAGGTCCATGGACAGGTACGGGAAGCGGATGTTCTCATCAGCGACCTTTGCAATGCGTTAAGCTGAACTACCTATGCCATTTTACTCGTCTTCAAAGGGACTTGATCAAGAAGCGAGTGATATGTTGAAGGATCCTACAGCTGCGGGTTTTCAAGACAAGATGAACACTCAGCTGGCTACCCTGAACTCCATAGCTAACTCCTCCATGCGCCTCCTTTCGTATCACGGCTGATGGAGCGAGCAGGGCCGCAGGAACAGGAGTGGCCTTACATAGGCATGCCTGGATGCGGTTATGCAACTTTGCGGACCCCTTTAAAACGTCGTTCACTAATTCTCCGTTTGATGGATCATCTCTTTTTGGTCCTCAAGTGAAAGAAACCTTGACTAGGTGCGAGACTGATGGCAAGACTCTTTCTGCCGTCGGAGTCTGTTTTTCTACTCCTTCTAGGCCTTACCCCAAGGGCCAGAAAAGTGGAAAAATGTGGTTCCGCAAACAATCTCAAGGGACTTCGCCTGACGCACAGAGTTGGTTCCCCACCAGAGGCAGAGGGGGGAACAACAATGGTAGACGTCGCCCTAGAGGCAGGGGAGGTCCGCAGAACCAGGGCAATCGAGAAACTTTCTCCGATAAGCCCTTTCAGCATCCCTGAGGTGTTGCCCGACTATCCACCTTCGGAGGCAGTCGGGGGAAGATTGTCACTGTACCCAGAAGCCTGGCTATCCCTAACTCGAGACAAGTGGGTACAGTCCATTTCCGAAGGCTATTCCATTCCCTTTCTTTGCATTCCAAACCGATCAAAAAAATCCCTTCCAGATGTTCCACCCGCTCAAAGGGATCTTGCAGCTTTGGAAGTTTCAAAACTGCTTGTAAAAAGAGCAATTCAACCAGTTCCAGCAGACCAGCAAGGATCCGGAATCTATTCCAGGTTCTTTTTAGTTCCAAAAAAAACAGGGGACTGGAGACCAATTTTGGATCTCAGTATCTTGAACAAGTCAGTCAAGAAAACACGATTTCGGATGGTCACGCTACAGTCCATCCTTCCCCTATTGGGAAGAAAAAACTGGATGTGCTCTATAGACCTTCAGGATGCATACTATCATATAAAAATGAACAGACGCTCCAGAAGATTTCTCCGCTTCAGGCTGGGAACCAGTCATTTTCAATTCAGAGCCCTGCCCTTTGGACTCACCACTGCCCCCCGGGTGTTTACCAAATGTATGGCAGTGGTAGCTTCTCACCTGAGACGTCAAGGATTCCAGGTGTTTCCATATTTGGACGACTGGCTCCTTACAGCTCCCACCGAGCATCTTCTTCTAACAGCCAGGGACTACACCTTTCACACTTGTCAAAACTTAGGCATTTCAATAAATTGCGAAAAGTTTGTTTTGTCGCCTTGTCGTGTTATTACCTTCATAGGCGCAATTCTAGACACAGTCAACATGTCTGCGAGGCTAACAGATCAGAGAATAACAGACATACAAAAACTGGTCTCGCTCATCTTCAGCAGCAACAGAGTCAAAGCCAGGTTAGTTCTGAAAGTATTGGGGATTATGGCGGCTGCCATACCTTTGCTTCCATTAGCCAGATTCCACATGAGAATCCTTCAATGGATGCTCTTCACACAATGGCCATACCAGCAACTTCCGATGTCCCACACCATTATGATCACCAAATCATGCAGGAATCATCTTCTGTGGTGGATGTCTTCCCCTCAGCTCTTATTGGGAAGACCCTTTGTTCCTCCCCCTCCGGTTGCTACACTGACAACGGACGCCTCCCTGATCGGGTGGGGGGGGGCTTTATCAGGGCAGAACTGTCCAGGGCACATGGCAACCAGAAGAATGCCACTTGCACATAAATGTTCTAGAGATGAGAGCAGTGCTTTTAGCGTTGCAAGCCCTTCAAGACTCTCTTCCCTTGGGAACGATAGCAATCCAGACGGACAATATGTCTGTAGTGTGGTATATCAACAAACAAGGCGGAACCAGGTCCTACCCCCTGTGTCGAGAAGCACTCAGACTGTGGCAATGGGTGATTTCTTCTCAGCGGTTTCTGATAGCAACGCACATCCCCGGGAAGTCCAATCAAATCGCGGACAAGTTGAGCAGAGCTATCCTCATGCCTCACGAGTGGTCTCTGAAAGACTCTGTTGTGAGAGAAATTTTTCTCAAGTGGGGTCAGCCTTGCTGCAACCTTTTTGCTACTCCCCAAAACAGCAAGTGCAGAGATTATTTCACCCTATTCCCTTTACCAGGCCAGCCCAGCAGAGACGCTCTAGTCCAAGTTTGGCCCGGGGACTTCTGTATGCATTTCCTCCCTTCCCACTAATCTCTCAAGTGGTACAGAAAGCTATCGCTCAGAAGGCCTCGTTGATCCTCATTGCTCCTTACTGGCCTCGACAGGTTTGGTTCCCCTTTCTACATCATTTTCTGTTGGAGCGACCTTGGCATCTGGACCTAGTTCCAGATCTTTTGATCCATCAGTCGGGTCAGTTTCATCGCTCCCTTCCCTCTCTGAACCTCACTGCTTGGTTCCTCCAATTCCAACCTTAGCCAGGCTTCCTCAAATATCTCACTCTGTTCGAGATATTTTGATAGCTTCCCATAAATCTTCCACTAGAAAGATTTATTTGAGTAAGTGGAAACGTTTCGCCTATTGGGCTCAAGGAAAGGACATAGATCCTTTCACTGCTTCCATCCAAATGGTCCTTGATTTTCTAGCTGAACTCTTCCATGCAGGTTCATCTCCTTCTACTCTTAAAGTTCAACTGGCAGTTATTTCTAACTTTCATGTGGGCATTTCAGAGTCTGCCATAATGTCCCACAAGCTTTGCAAAGCCTTTTGAAAGGAGTTTTTCTACTCAGACCTCCTATAAGAAATCCTCCTCCTCCTTGGGACCTAAATTTAGTTCTTAGTTCTTTGATTCTCCCCCTTTCGAACCTGCAGCCTCCTGTTCTTTAAAATTGCTATCATGGAAGACTCTCTTTCTGGTAGCTATTACTTCAACTAGAAGAGTTTCAGAACTTCATGCACTCAGCTGTCGACCTCCTTATCTGTTGTTCCATAAGGACAGGGTATCTTCTGAACCAACCCGTCCTTTTTGCCTAAGATAGCCTCGTCTAACCTAAATCAAAGCATTGACCTCCTGTGTTTTTCCAGAATATTCTAATAGGTCTGAACAAAATTGCATTGGCTAGATGTTCATCGTCAGTTAAGGTACTATTTGGATAGAACCAAACAATTCAGAAAATCTGACCAGCTGTTTGTCTCCTATGCAGAAGGCAGAAAGAGACTTTCAGTTTCAAAGGTATCATTATCTAGATGGCTAACATCTCTGATTTCCCTTGTTTATGAAATTAGACACCAAAAGCTGCCTAACAAACCTAAAGCCCATTCCACCAGAGCTTTGGCTACTTCTATAGCCTTCCAAGACAGACTGCCTATTGACACCATTTGTGCAGCGGCTACTTGGGCTACTCCTCACACTTTCATTTCTCATTATAAGTTGGATTTAGCTTCTAGGCATAGAGCTAACTTTGGTTCCACTGTTCTCAAGAGTCTGTTCTGTTAGGCCACCCGGGACAAGGTGCTAGGGACGCGGTCCCATCCAGCAAGAATGAAGGCGAGATAGACAACTTAACATATAGAAGTTATGTTCTTACCATAACATTCCATGTTAGTTGTCTTCTTCTCGCCTTCTTCTTCATCCACCCTCCTTCCCCCTGGCCTGGACAGACCTAGAGGAGTTTGATTGTGACCTCTCTTTCTACCACCTCTTTATTTTAGGTATATGCTGCTGTGCATATTTTCCTGGATCAGGATGTAGGTCACCCTTCTTTTCTCCCTGGTTTATAGAGGTGGACTTTGTTTATAGTTATTCTATTACTATTATGGCTGGGCCTAGCTTACAAACGAGATCTGAGGTAACTCACGCCTAGCATTGTGGGATATAAGGGGAGCCTCGAGCCGGTGGAACCAACTCTCGAGCTTTTAGAGTGGCCGAGTCGGAGCCGAGGTCGGCTCCGAACCCATCCAGCAAGAAGAAGGCGAGAAGAAGACAACTAACATGGAACGTTATGGTAAGAACATAACTTCTATATTCACACTAGGGCTTTTGAGCAGATCTAAGAACGGAATATAAACAGCATTACATAATAGCCTTGTAGAGATAAAAATTAAGCAGGTCTTTACTTTAAAAGAAGTTAGACTTTGAAATATAGAATAACACCAATATGTTAAATTATATTTAGTAATACGAAAGACACAAAAGAAAATGTAATGAACCTTTTGAAAAAAGAACAAAGAACTGAGGTATTGTGAGTAGATGATAAAAGGGTATGGGATAATAAAAAAGAATGAAGCTAGACAAGTTTTTGAATTATTGGCCTCAGATCAACTTCCATATACCACTCTAATGGTGGAATTGAAGGAAGATATCCAGAGGACGGATAGTAAATTTGTTAAACCGTATATAATAAACTTTAAAACTGAGGCTAGAACAGAAATGTTAGACACAAAAAGTATAATAAATAGAGTATAAGGCAATATTAGATTTGAAAAGATAATGCAGTATAAATTCAAACAATTAAATAGAGAAATTACAGATGATCAATGGATAATGTCTTATTCCTTTTTATGCAACTAAATTGAGAAGATGTAGATTTTTTGCATGGAACTTTGCACAAACATTTATATTCCCTACAAGACTTGAAAACGTGTCCCCATAGACAAGAGCCATATGTTGATGTGTTGGCTCAAAAACAAATTTTTGGGAACACAGATGTTAGGAATGAACATGGTTGCTTTGGTACACATATGATTTAAACAATATGCAAAGTCTTATGCTTAGAAGAGATTTTACCTCAGTATATATGTTCTTGTTGAGCTGATATAGTATATACTAAAGAAGAGAAAGCATTAGGGTGGCCACGATGGTGCAGCGGTTAGCATTGCCGCCTCACAGCAAGAGGTTCTCTGGTCCGATCCTCGGCTGGGGTGCCTTCTGTGCGGAGTCTGCATGTCCTCCCTGTGGTCATGTGGGTTTCCTCCAGGTGCTCTGGTTTCCTCCCACATCCCAAAGACATGTTGTAGGTGGATTGGACACTCTAAATTGGCCCTTGGCATGAGTGTGTGTGTGTGTGTGTGTGTGTGTGTGTGTGTGTGTGTGTGTGTGTGTGTGTGTGTGTGTGTGTGTGTGTGTGTGTGTGTGTGTGTGTGTGTGCCTTCTGTGGAAGGTTGGGCGCCGGGCTGACAACTCGACATCATAAAACTCCACTGCCAATCATGAGTGGACAGACGATCCACTGTGGCGACCCCTAACTAGGAAAAGCCGAAAGAAGAAAGAGGAGAAAGCATTGTTATCTTTAATTCTGATAGTGTTTAAGAAAGTCATAACAAGAAATTGGAAAGCCAAAGACAAACCATCAATAAGAGAAGTAAAAATAAAAGATGATTGCAGAGATGAAAATATGGAACTAAGTACTATCAGTAAAGAAAAACAGAACTCCCTGATAAAAACAGGTCTGTATGGGATCCTATAATGGAAACTGAGTTTGAAGTGGACATTGACATAGAACAAAGCACCTAAAACATAGATGTCAACTTATATTGAAAATAGTTAACTTGTGTCTTTAATGTTTTCATTTAAAGACAATGTTAAATCACTGTGGAAATCAAGATTAGATAGAATAGTTGATGCTAAGTTGTCAATCTCGCCTTCATTCTTGCTGGATGGGTTCAGAGCCGACCCTTGGCTCTGACTCGGCCTATACTAAAGCTCGAGAGCTATTTATACCAGCTCGAGGCTACCCTATATCCCACAATGCTAGGCGCAAACTACCCAGATCTCGTTTGCCGCTTCAGCTGCGAGGTGCATTTATTACCGGCTCTAAAGGTTAGATATTATAATTCTTAAATTTCTATTTTTTAGTCAGATTTTCAGTTAGTATTTAGTTAGCGACCATCCCATTAGCTTCCATTCATAGCTAATCCCCCTTCCGGTCCCCTTTTAATCCTATATCCTAACCCCCTTTGGTTATAAGGTTAAGCCTTTGGGCCTATTCTGCTTTCTTTAACTTGTCAGTTTAATTTTTGTGTGACTGACTTAGCTTCTTTTTAAAGGGTGTCTCCGTGTGTGTGTGTGTGTGTGTGTGTGTGTGTGTGTGTGTGTGTGTGTGTGTGTGTGTGTGTGTGTGTGTGTGTGTGTGTATTTTTTGTACCTTTTAGGATGTCTAAAGACACCAGGGTCTCAGGCTTCAAGAAGTGTGACTCGTGCTGTCAGAAAATGTCGCTGACAGATGGTCACACTTCTTGTGTTTATTGCCTGGGCCCTCTGCACCTACAGGAATCTTGTTTGGTCTGTCATGCGTTCAGTCCAAGAGTTCTGCAGGAACGCAGAAATAAGTTAATTTTGAGGGGCTTGTTAAAGCCTGAAGGTTCCCCGACCAAGTCATCGTTGGGGAAGCCTGAAAAGCCATCTAAGCCGTTGGCTCCAAGTTCAGAGCCTTCGACTGGTGGTGCTCTGACTGCTGTTACATCGGCTCCGGCTGGAGCCGATGTTTCCAAGACACAGTCTTCCTCATCGGCTCCGGCTGGAGTCAACCTTCCTCAAATTCAGGCTTCTACATCGGCTCGAGCCGGAGCCGATGATTCTAGGACTCAGTTGGCGCCGATAGTGGTGTCGGCGCCATCTGCTAGCTGTAAATGGTCCAGGTCTCCGTCCTTGGAATCTGTTCACTCGGCTCTGAGGTCTCCCTTACTCTTGGAGCGGAGCCATCAAACCCATTCCTCCAGGTCTTCCAGGCACTCCAACCATGACCTCGAGCGGGTGGTTAGTAGACTTCTAAAGTCTCAGGCACTAGCCCAAATGCTCCATAGCCCTTCTCAACAGACAGTGGCTATTCCCACCCCATCTTCAATTCCTCCTCCGACTCTTCCTCTGAGTTCGGAGCCAGAGCTTGTGGGCGCCGTGTCCGTCGACACGTCGGAGCCGATACCTCACCTTTCAGCTCCGTCGTCGGCTCCGGTCTCTTCCATGGTCCCATCCTTGGAGGGATCCGGGCACATGGACTTCCTTGTCGGCTCCGAGGGGGCGAGTGGCATCGGACCCTTGTCCAACCCCGTTCTCCATCTCGGAGCTTCGGCGCTGGTAAGTTCGGCCCCAACATCTACTTCAGAGCCATCCCTCTCAGTGCCGGGAGGGGTCCTTATCTCTTCGGAGTGGGGACCTTCTACCCTGCCTGATAGGGGCGCCTTCGAAGTCATGAGGAGTGTGCTGGCCCCTGTGCCTGCTCCACAGTCGGCTACCTCAGCTCCTCCCTCTGTAGTGCCTGCTGCGGTCTCTACCCACCCTCTCATTCCTGACCGTAGAGATGCAACGCCTCAGGTTTCCCCATTGGGAATATCCTCCTCTTCCGAGGTTTCCCCTGATCCATCAGGGGAACCTCCTCAGAAGAGGAAATGTAAGAGGAAGCATGTGGTCTCCCCTGAGTCCATTACATCGGATACCGACTTGGATGAGTCGGAAGGGTCCCCAAGGTCCCCCTCTAAGGATGTCTCCTTTTCAGACATCCTTGAGATCCTGAAGCAGAGGGGGAACTGGTCTACCCTTAATCCTTCCGAGGACGAGTCGGTTTACCTAGAGGGGTTTGGTTCTCGCCCTTCCACCTCCTGGGTGTCTCCGCCCTTTGACACCCTCATGCAAGTGGTGGCGCGAAGGCATGGACGGCCCCTGTTATGATGGAACCTTCCCCACGGAGGCCTTCAAAATTCATAACAGCCCCTTCAGACAAACAGTTTTTAGCCAAGGGGGTCCCGGTTGACACCATGGTGGTGGCTGCAGCCACTAAGAAGGAACTGGCTGATCCTTCAGTACCTGTCCATCCTCCTAACAAGGCGTCTAGGACTATGGATAGGTACAGCAAGCGGATGTTTTCTTCAGCAACCTTTGTCATGCGGTCACTGAATTATCTGTGCCACTTCACCCACCTTCAATGAGACATGCTCAAAGAAGTGGGTGAGGTCTTACAGGATCCAACAGCTGCAGGGTCTCAGGACAAAATAAACTCCCAGCTGGCAACCCTGAATTCCATTGTCAACTCCTCCATGCGGCTTATCTCCTATGCGGCCGATGGGGCAAGTAGGGCTGCAGGCACAGGCATGGCCTTATGGCGTCACGCCTGGATGCGGCTTTGTAACTTTGCAGACCCCTTTAAGGCGTCCTTTACTAATTCCCCCTTTGACAGTTCAGCTTTGTTTGGACCTCAGGAGAAGGATACTTTGACCCGATGCGAGCAAGAAGCAAGACTCTCTCTCTGCCGTGGGAGTCCGTTTTTCCACCATACCTTAAGGGTCAGAAGGGTGAGAAAATGTGGTTACACAAACCACAAGAGGTCGCGCCTGACGCAAGAGGTCAGTTCCCCTCTAGAGGCAGGGGGGGAACAATAACAGACACCGCCCTAGGGGCAGAGGAGGTCCGCAAAATCAGGGTAGCAGAGAGTCTCTTTCTGACAAACCCTTCCAGCATCCCTGAGAAGTTGTCCGACTGTCCGCCTTCAGAGGCAGTCAGGGGAAGGTTATCACTGTACCCAGAAGCCTGGCTTTCACTCACCCAAGACAAATGGGTACAGTCGATTACATCCGAGGGTTACAAAATCCCTTTTATCCATACCCCAACTCAGCCAAAAGGACCCCTCCCAGACGTTCCACCCAGTCTAAGGGAACAAGCAGTACTAGAAATATCAAAACTGCTAACAAAAAAAGCCATCCAGCCAGTCCCAGCAGACCAACAAGGATCCAGAATCTACTCCAAGTTCTTTTTGGTACCAAAATGACAAGGGACTGGAGACCAATATTGGATCTCAGCAGACTAAACCAGTCTGTAAGAAGAACGAAGTTCTGGATGGTCACGCTACAGTCCATTCTACCCTTTCTGGGTCAGGATGACTGGATGTGCTCAGTAGACCTTCAGGATGCGTACTACCACATCAAAATGCACAGGCACTCCAGGAGGTTTCTCCGCTTCTGGCTGGGAGCCAGTCACCATCAGTTCAGAGCCCTGCCCTTTGGTCTCACTACAGCCCCTCGAGTGTTTACCAAATGCATGGCAGTGGTTACGGCTCATCTGAGGTGTCAAGGATTCCAGGTGTTTCCATACCTAGACGAATGACTCCTCACTGCCACCACCAGGCATCAGCTTCTCCTCTCCAGAGATTACACCATTCATACTTGCAAAGGGCTAGGTATCTCCATAAATTTCGAAAAGTCTGCCTTGTCGCCTTGTCAGTCTATTACCTTCATAGGCGCCACATTGGACACAGTTCGGCTCTCCGGAAAACTAACCGATCAAAGAGTTCTAGATATTCGCAGGCATGTTCACATTCTTCTTCAGAGCAACAAAATCCAGGCCAGGTTTGTCCTGAAGGTATTAGGTCTCATGGCGGCAGCCATTACTCTACTTCCCCTAGCTCGCTTTCATATGCGCATCCTTCAGTGGATGCTTTTTTCCCAGTGGTCCTTCCAACAGCTTCCAATGTCACACAACATTTTAATAACCCTGTCTTGCAAGAAACACCTTTCTTGGTGGATGGTCTCCCCTCAAGTCCTTCAAGGCAGACCATTTGTTCTTTCTCCCCCAGTCGCCACGGTGACAACGGATGCCTCCCTGATCAGGTGGGGGGGGCATTTTCAGGGCAGGACGGTCCAGGGCACATGGCAACCTTTCAAGTGCCACCTGCACATAAATGTCTTGGAGATGAGAGCAGTACTTTTAGCGTTGCGAGCCCTTCAGGACTCTTTTCCCATCGGGACTATTGCAGTTCAGATGGACAATATGTCCGTAGTGTGGTACATCAACAAGCAGGGCAGAACCAAGTCCTATCCCTTATGTCGAGAGGCACTCAGACTATGGCAGTGGGCGATCTCCTCTGAGCGGTTTCTGATAGCAACGCACATCCCCCAACATCATAGCGGACAGGTTGAGCAGAGCCATTCTCATGCCACACGAGTGGTCTCTCAAACAAGCAGTAGTGGAAGAAGTTTTTCAGAAATGGGGTCGACCTTGCTGCGATCTTTTAGCAACACCTCAAAACAGCAAGTGCCATGACGTCTTCACTCTCTTCCCTCTTCCCGGCCACCCCCCCAGAGACGCTCTAGTCCACAATTAGCCCCGGGGACTTCTGTATGCCTTTCCCCCCTTTCCATTAATCACTCAATTGATTCAGAAAGCTACCGCCGTGAGAGCCACCATGATCCTCATTGCTCCTTACTGGCCTCGACAGATATGGTTTCCGTTCCTGCATCATTACCTCTTGGGGCAGCCCTGGCATCTGGACCCAGTGCCAGATCTCTTGACCCATCAGTCAGGACAGCTGCACCACTCCCTCCAATCTCTCAACCTCACAGCTTGGTTGCTCCAATTCCAACCCTAGCCAGGCTTCCCCTTATTTCCCATTCTGCGTGACATACTTATAGCTTCCTAAAGTCATCTACCAGAAGGATTTATGCCAGCAAGTGGAAGCGTTTTTCCTTCTGGGCAGGAGCTAGAAATATGGATCCTTTTACTGCCCCTATCCAATCAGTCCTAGACTTCCTAGCCGAACTTTTTCACTCAGGGTCTTCTTCCTCCACCATCAGAGTACAGTTAGCGGCTATTTCAAACTTTCATGTAGGCTTTTCGGACTCCAGCATCATGTCCCATAAGCTTTGTAAAACCTTTCTTAAAGGTATCTTTTTGCTTAAGCCCTCAATCAGAGACCCCCCACCTCAATGGGACTTAAATTTGGTTCTAACTTCCTTGATTCTTCTCCCCTTTGAACCTGTGGCTTCCTGCTCCTTGAAATTGTTATCTTGGAAGACTCTTTTTCTAGTCGCCATAACATCTGTGAGAAGAGTATCAGAACTTCATGCCCTTTGCATTCGTCCACCTTATCTAGTTTTCCATAAAGACAGAGTGTCCTTCAGGACTAACCTGTCCTTTTTACCCAAGGTTTCTTCTGAGGTGAACCTAAACCAGACTATTGATCTCCCAGTTTTCTTCCCCAACTACTCCAACAGAGCGGAACAAAAGCTGCATTTTCTGGACGTTCATCGTCAGCTCCGTTACTATCTGGATAGAACCAAGCAAGCTTGGAAATCTGAACAGCTCTTCCTATCTTATGTGGCAGGGAAGAAAGGCCTTCCAGTTTCCAAAGTAACCCTTTCTAGATGGCTGGCCTCTGTGATTACTTTCATCTATGACCTCAGATGCCAAAAGCTGCCGTCAAGGCCCAGGGCTCACTCAACTAGAGCATTAGCCACGTCAATAGCTTTTCAGGCTAGATTACCAATAGATTTGTGCAGCAGCCACATGGGCCTCTCCTCATACCTTTATCTCTCATTACAAATTAGATATGGCCTCCCGAAGCCGGGCTAATTTTGGTTCCACCGTTTTCAAGAGTCTGTTCCGATGAGCCACCCAGGGTGAAGGTGCTAGGGATGCGGTCCCATCCAGCAAGAATGAAGGTGAGATTGACAACTTAACATTGAGAAGTTATGTACCTACCATAACATTCCATGTTAGTTGTCTTCTTCTCGCCTTCTTTCTTGCGTCCCACCCTCCATCCCCCTAGCCTGGACAGACCTAAGGATCCTTGGGGATGTTCTTCCTGCCTCAATATTAACCCCCTTTGGCTATCCTTACTAGTAGCTATAGGTCTAGGTTACTTACGAGTGAGGTTTCCTCTTCTCCTTATTTTGGAGATCAGAACTGCTATGGTTTCAGCTATCAAACGAGATCTGGGTAGTTAGCGCCTAGCATTGTGGGATATAGGGTAGCCTCAAGCCGGTATAAATAGCTCTCGAGCTTTAGTATAGGCCGAGTCGGAGCTGAGGGTCGGCTCTGAACCCATTCAGCAAGAAAGAAGGCGAGAAGAAGACAACTAACATGGAACGTTATGGTAGGTACATAACTTCTCATTTGTGACACATGGATTTGCATGCTTAGTGGCACATTATTCAAAATTAAATATAAGCAGTGGTTGTCTGCCAAGAGGCTAATCTATTAGTGTTATCTAAACATATAATTCTAAAATGGTTGTAGTAATAATCAGTGGCAAAATAAGTGCACCATTCATGGGGATTACACAACATATAAAAAATTAAAATGTATTATTTAATAAAACTTTGTTCACAAAAACATCACAAAGCAAATAAGAACAGACATAAATATCCAATGATAAGACTTAAGATAAATGCAATACATTTTTGTTGTTAATGAAACACAAAATTCTTCTGGGAAAAAAAAAAATATATATATATATATATATAGAGAGAGAGAGAGAGAGAGAGAGAGCAGGCCTTTACTTCAAAGGAAGTTAGTTCTTGACAATATATAGCTTTTAAATTAAATGAAACATTGTTGTGGTGAAATGTACATGTATCATATAACTGATAGTAACATTGTGCTTTTTCAGAGTACAACCCAGAAATCACTTCCTCAGCTGCTTTATTTAGGGCAAAAAAATGGGTTTGCTTGCAACTGCCGTGCACTGTTTTTGGGAAGTTTTTTACTTACCTGATGTTGTGCAACCTTCAAGTATGTATCGCTATGTTCAGGAAGTGTGAGGGGCTTGCATTTCTTCAAAAGAAAGACTTATTTCCAGCTCCTCCATTACACTGAATGTAACAGGCAGAGTTTGCATTGTATTGGCTTAGTCTGTTGTGGTATTAGAAATTAGCTATCAGTTTCACATAGTAAAACCATATTTGGTATAGTACATAGGCGGTGACATATTCTTCTAGATGAGATAGAAAAATGGTGCTAGTAAATTATATAGGGAATGCATTAGGTAGAGGTATAAAAGCAGTGAGGTAAAAACACAGATGCACTTCCAGTTTAGCTGAAGTTCTCTTGTTACTTCCTTGTTGAATGATTTAAGATGGTATATATATATATATATATATATATATATATATATATATATATATATATATATATATATATATATACGGGTTCATATTACATGGTCGACAAAGCAAAACATCGACACTCACTTGTTCGACTTTAAATGTGCGAAACGTCATAAGAACGAAACTGCAAATGAACGACTGTCAGTTGTTCGACAAAGACTTTGAATAAATCGACCAAGTAAACTAACGTTATTGCGTTATAACACAGACTACATTGTAGTGCAGTAATTATACTACATGTGAGTGTGAAGACAAATTACTACTTTACATAACTTTAGGAAGTGTGAAGATATCGTGAAGGAATTCTAAATGTAAATAAAGGAATTCTAAATGTAAATAAACACATAACGTAATAGCAGTATCAGCGCCGTAGGAATCCTAACCAAGTCTTCCTTTCACATCTTTTTACATTTTCAGTAGACATGCAATAGCCCCAATAAACTCGATACTGGAATAATCATCCATATGAGATATCACTGTGTCAAATCTCCGTTGACGTAAAAGCAACTTTTTCCGTTTAGGCGATGCTGGACGTCCTGTATAGATTTGGACTCTTAATTCATCCACCCTGTCTTGCTCACGGCTTAAGGTATGTATCATGTACCGCAAGTCAGTACCTCTTTCCCCCAGCAAACACTTCAGCCTTCTATGCCACGCCTCCACTATATTCTGTGTACGAGGCAGATGTAGTGCATTTAAAGCGGAGATATTCCAAAAACTAACTGGGAATAAAGGTGGAAATCGTATAGCTGAGGTAAACCTGGTATTGAATTTACGTCTTTTACCATGCAAATACCAGTCTGAGAAGTATTGCAAAATTCCTAAAACTATTTCTAACTAAACACTGGCTTTGCTCTTGTATCAATCCTAGTTGAGCTAGCTCATCTTATATCTCCTTCTCTCCCCTTCATCTCTCATACTTCTTCCTACATAGATTTCTTCTATCTAGAATATCTGTTTTCCCTTTGACATGAAAGTTTATTATCTTAACTAAAAAAAAAAAAAAAATTCTTCTCTCCCTTTTCTTCCTTACCATACTTACACTTTTTCTTTGTTCTCTCTATCCCTCCTTTTTTGTAACATTCTAAAATTGGTATTACTGTCCTTCTGGTTTGTTACTTATATTCTTCTTTTTGATTTTTTAACCATTGTTAATTTTGTTTTTGTTGTTGTTACCATGTAGTACATAGCGGAGCTTTTCTCCTCGGGCCTCCACTGAAAACGGACTTGCATCCAGTTGGACTAGCCCGGTTAACAAATGTAAATAAATAAAATAATAAATAAAAAGGTCTTTCCCATCTGCTGGAAATGTCTGTTTTAGTTCTTCGAATGTGTCCTTCACCTTGTCCTCTAGCAAAAAGGCTAACGCTACAAGGGACTTTACAGATAGTTGTAGTTCTGGGGACTTATTATATGTCGTAGACAAACCTAGTGACTGCACTTTTCTCCAGATATTTTGTCCGAAATGGAACAAACATCCCTTAGAGCACACATCGGGAATGTTTATTCTAATGCTTTTCAAAGCTGCGATCTCAAAGTAGCATAGTAGAAATTTAACTGCTATATCCAATTTCTGTGCTGTGAGTAGATAAAAGATAGAGTTCCACAAGTAATTATAAGCTTTGAGGGACTTTTTAGACATCAATGCGTAGATTAGTGGGACAAATTTAACTTCTGAACCATGTTTCAGCATACCATGTATGCTGTACAATTGGCGTACAGTTACACCTTTGCTGAAGAATGTACCATCCATCAGCCATATGTTGGATTGGCTGAGATCTTCTAAATTAGCTATGGTTGTAAATACGACTACGTTTGTCCCAGTAGCGTTGTCTGACATGGCTTTGCTGATGAATTCACCACTTTTCAGCATAAACTGAGTGAAGTCTGTTATCCAGGGACAATCCACCTTTCTTTGTAGACTTAGTTTTACCACGCCTGATTCGGTTTACCTGCTGTAAAAGGGCTGGTCTAGGGGGCAAGGAGTGTATAGTGCTTAGGGAGGTCGATGCTAGAGCATCGTCTACAATTAAAGACGGTGTGTCCCTTGCCAAAGCTGCTCTGCGTTTCACATCACTACAAACCAGGTACTTTTGCATTTCACCTGGGTCTGCAGCATGACTATGTGCTACTGACTTTTCCAATTTATCGCTATTTGGCAAATAGGTAGTCACAGCTCTACCTTTGCAACGTTCTGTGATTTTAAGCTTACACGCCCAATACCGCCTATTCTCTCTTGTACGCTCTAAGTAGTACAAGTAGTTGTCAATAGTTAGTATTGGCTTCATCTTTTGAGACTTTACAGTATGGTAAACACAGCCAGTCTCTCCAGAACTGGTGATTTTATCGTTAGCCATGGTGTCTTCGGTGCAGAGCACACATTGCTGTAAACCACGCGAGTATTTCACCATGGGAATTAACGTGGTACTAGTTTGTTCTAATTAGGTTTAATTTGTTTAAAAGTACCTTAATTTGTTTAAACGTACCTAGGGAGTGCCATATCTATTTATATTGTGGGGTTATGTGGACTTTCATAGAGCTGTTCTGTTTATTGAGCAATGTTCATGTTTGCATTGGTTCTGTGTACTGAGCAGATACTTTGTCGTGCATATGAAAGTCGTCCATTTGAATTTACGTTTATGTGACGTTTTGTTTATTTGGAGTCGAACAAGTGAGGGTCGATGTTTTGCTTTGTCGACCATGTAATATGAACCCATATACATATATATATATATATATATATATATATATATATATATATATATATATACATATATATATATATATATATATATATATATATATACATCTTATATATATATATATATATATATATATATATATATATATATATATATATATATATATATATATATATATATATATATATATATATATATATATATATATATATTTATATTAGGTATCCATTAAGTTAATATAAATCCAATTCCCAAACCTCCTAAAAATATACATTAATAAAATTAAAAAGGGATCCAAATTTTGTTTAATTTTAAAAATTTCAAAATTCACAGAGCTTTTTCCTAAAATTAATAAATTTAATTTTTTTTTTTTTAATATCAAACATGTGAAAAATTTTCTGATTAATTTGATAAAATTTGTAATAT